>NC_056667.1:51200000-51287500 GCF_018350195.1 Panthera tigris | reverse complement strand
AAACAATATGTTATCTCAAAAATTTCTGGTGCTTTTCTTGTAGCAATTACTGTAGCAAAAAGCAACAGCTTCCTCTGGAAAATGTACACTTGTGGGTAAACTCACTCATATGCTTGTCTGTGTGGGTAAGTAGAACATCGATAACAGAAATTAAGCTCATGCTTAATAGTAAACATCCTGGGAGAGTCAAGGTCCTAGATGAAACCAGGTGGTTATTCCAGAAATAGTGGTGAGAAGGGCAGCCTTCCTCTATCCTATAGGCTGTGCTTTAGACACGGAACAAGAAGGGGACTCTGGAGTTTCTCCATTGGTGTTTGGGTCTTCCTGGTGGGTGGGCTAGGCGCTCTGCCTTTATAAGACCTACCTGCACCCAGATCAGCCATGTAGAAAACATTCAGCTTTTATGTGGCCAGGCCAAAATACCTTCAGATTATCTCCTGACCAGAATGATTTTTAAAATGCCAGCTTCACCAATGGGCATCTTCAAAGGCTATTTGTTTCTAAGTATCAGTCAGATACTTAGATACCAGATAGACTGGACCAGATTTCACTGAGTGTAACCCGCAGAAACATTGCTGATCAGGCTGGGAGCCAGTGTGTTGAAGATGGAGATCACTGGAAGGAAAGTTCTAAACAATGATCACAGAGGCATTTATCTTCGTTCATTCATTCATTCATTCATTCATTCATTCTTCATCTTTCTTTTGTTCATAGTTTCATTTTTCATTCTCATTTTAAAAAGAGTCTGAGTGATTAGTTGTCTGCTGTCTGTGGTATGGTTCATTTTTGTGTGTGTATGGTGAATTAGCAAGAATGATGAAATTTGGGCTGCCAAATTAGATGACTCATTCATAATTCCATGGATACATCAACAAATAAGAATCAAGCACATATGTTGCATGTTCCTGCAATAGATCCTATTAGAGGTATACAAATTTAGTGATAATCATCCATTCACTCATGCAACAAATATTTATTGAGCATCTATTTTGTGCCAAGTACTGTGTTGAGGCATAATAGTTGACAGAGCTTAGAGCCACTGAGAACAAACAAGTAAATAAATAAGAAGAATCGCAAAGCGCGATAAGAATTTCCATGTGTGAAACAAGGTATTCTGCACTAAAGGTTTTGAGGTTTCTTAAAAGTAGACAGCTTTGTTTTTATGCACAAGGTGGTGGCCTCCCAGTCTCTAGAGGAACTAGCATATTGGTGGTTGGGCCTGATAACGCAGGCCCATGGCTTAGTTGGAATGGCAGCTGTACTGGGTGAACTTGGGCAAATTGTTACACGTCTCTGACTTAGTTCCTTTGGACATAAAGAGAGGTCACTAGAACCTACTTCCCAGGGTTGTTTTAAGGATAAAGCAAAATAACACAAGAAAGTACTTAGCATCAGGCCTGATAGGTGGTAAGAGGTCAGTAAAGGGCATCTCTTCATGTCAAAGGAAACTGCTAACAGTCGTGAGGAAGATGCCTGCTTGGATCCTGAGCAGGCATCCCGAGCCTTGCCAGGCCTCGGGCGTGACTCTGTGGTGCTGCCTCCTCCTGACCAACTGGAGGACAGTGGGCATCATGGAGCAGAGCGGAGGAAGTGCGCTCCCATATATATTAATGAGATGAAAGAGCATCAAGACCCCAACATAACCTGTTTATACATTATACATTTCTCTTGTTATTATTCAGCATTGATTGAGTACCCTCAATTCTGTAAGCTTCTTATAGAATGTCCCAACAACTCCCAATTACCTGTAGTCTAGAGGAGCAGGTATGGCAAGAAATAAATGAAACCAGAGAAAAGGCATATAGCCCTTATCGACACCCTGAGAAGGCATCAAAGCCTTATTTTGGGGGCTCCTGGGTGGCTCAGTCAGTTGAGCATCTGACTCTTGATTTTAGCTCAGGTCATGGTCCCAGAGTCACAGGATCAAGCCCCATATGGGGCTGCATGCTGAGTCTGGAGCCTGTTCAAGATTTCTCTCTCTCTCTCTCTCTCTCTCTCTCTCTCTGTCTCAGGCTCTGTGCGGACATCTCGGAGCTTGGAGCCTGCTTCAGATTCTATGTCTCCCTCTCTCTCTGCCCCTCCCCCACTCACACTCTGTTTCTCTCTCTCTCTCTCTCTCTCTCTCTCTCTCTCTCTCTCTCTCTCAAAAATGAATAAACATTTAAAAAAAATTTTTAAAGATTCTCATTCTCTCTCCTTCTGCCCCTCTCCCCCACTCATGTGCTCTCTCTCTCTAAAATAATAATAATAATGATAATAATAATAAATTTTAAAAACCTCTTAAATAAAGCCGTATTTTGGATGAGCTATTGACTCCTATTGATAAGGAGCAAAAAGGGATACTTTGGGGCTTGGCTTTCGGTTCCATGAGGGAAGGTTCTATGTAAGCCACTTCATAGTTGTTTTGCCAGCTCCTAGCCCATACACATTTGTTGAATAATCATTTGTTGAAAGGAGTGAATCATGTTTAAAAGAGTACTTTTTTTTCATACGTACTGTATGTGAGGAACAATTTTAAGAGCTTTATACATATTAATTTTATTTAATTGTCATAACAAGTGAGCTAGATACTGTTACTACCTCCATTTTCCAAAGGAAGGAATGAAAGCACAGAGGGGTTAAGGAACTGGGCCAAGATTGCACAGCTAGTAATGGCAGGGCCAGGAGTCAAACCCTGGCAGTGTGGCTCCAGAGACAGTGCTCTGATGTGTTCTCTCCATTAGAACAGTGTGACCTAGATGCCTGCCTCTAGCCAGTACGTCATACTTCCTAGCTTTAAAAGTCTTGCTTCTTCATTAATCAGTGCCAGCCCAGATCTCAGATGTATCCTTGGACTCTCCTCGAACTTACCTGCAGACAACCCATTGTCTACTTTAGTGGTCTATGCTCCTGACTTAGACTCCCAACTTTCCTCCCCCTGCACTAGCTGTCAATGCCCCCTCAACCCTCCTCCAATCTGATTCATTGCCCATGCTCAGTCTGCCCAAAATGCAGACTACTCGAAAGCTAGTATCTTTCTATCTTTACAACTGTTTATTGAATGTCAGGCCCTGTGCCACTTTCATGATCTCTATTCCTCACCATAAGTCAACCAGAGGGGTATTGTTAGGCCCTTTTCATAGATGGGTGTGATGAAGTCACCTGCTGGGGGTCAGTGCTGGCATGTGGTGGAACCTGGCTGGAGAGCCCGTTGGCCCACCTTCAAGATCCATACTCTGCTCCCTCTTCTACATAGTTGACCCCACTTCCATGTTCACCTGCTGCGAAAAGTCCCTACCCATCCCCCCAACACTGAGGCAGCCAAAGGGAGTGGAGGTGAAGGAAGAAGCCTCACTGATCCCCAGTGGGGCTCCTGTCAGGGAGCATTTGGGGGATTCTGTGTCTCCTGGGCTTGTAGTCAGCCACAAGGGCAAAGACCTAGGACAGGCGAGAAATCTGAGCTGAACTCTGATATTAAAAAGGAGGCAGTACGAACAGAGTGATCACTCGGAGCCTGTATATTAAATGTATTTTCCCTTTGTAAAAAAAAAAAAAAAAAAAACCTGCAAAAGTTATGTTTCTACATAAAGGCAGCCTGTGTTTCATAGCTATTCTAATTTATGGGCCGTACATTCCTGTGATTGTCTTGAACTGAATAGCCAAGTAAATAATCATCGAGAGCCACAGGTAAATCACTTGGAGGTGAACCGAGCCTGTCCAGGGCCTCCAGAAATGGCACAAACATTATTTCCTAATTTTGCAGATTTCTTCATCTGAGCCCAGAAAACGCCTTCTCTTGTTGGCTTTCTGGGTTTGACACTTTTTTCCACTCACATCCTGAAGAGACAGCGGCAAGGTGAAACGTGAGAAGTGTTTAAAACATTTTCAAAGATTCCCTTTCTAATTTTCCTTTTCAATTCCAAGGAAATAATGCCATTCACTTCACTTCCACCCGTATTTATCCTGCTACCAAGCAACCTGGAAAGGGGGGTGTTATGACGAGTGGGCAGACCTGGACCACAGCCCCACACAACTTGGGTCCTGGTTGGTCTGGTTTGGTTTGGTTTTGAATTTCGGTCAAGTGCACATAACATATAATTACCATTTTAACCTTTTTAAGTGTACAATTCAGTGGCATTAGGTACATTTGCATTGTTGCACGACCATCAATCCCCGTCCAGCTCCAGAATTTTTCCCTCTTTCCAAACTGAAACTCCATCTCTATTAAACACTAACTCCTCACTTCCCCCTTCCCCCAGCCTCTGGCAACCACCATTCTTTCTGTGTCTGTGAACTTGACTCTACTAGGTACATCATATAAGTGCAATCCTACAGTACTGGTCTTTTTGTGACTGACTTCTCTCGCTTGGCATCGTGTCCTCCAGTTTCATCCATGTTGTAGCTTGTGTGACCTGGCTGATTTTAAGAATAAGAATGTTGAACTGATGTGAGGTACTAGTTCTTATATAAGGCAATCAGAGAGGCAAAGACAGATTCATTTATGGGTGTTTTAAGGAAATGTGAGCCTATGCTACAGCAATAACTCCAAAGCATTTATTGAGCTAATACTCTGTGTAAGGCCCTGTGGACTGAACAAAGCAGCAGATGCTGCTTCTCCAGGAGCTTATGTCCAGCACAGGAGACCCAGGGTGCAGATTTAAATCTAAGTGTTCAGTAGTAAGTAACTTCAGAGTACAAATAAAAACATAAACAGGAGTTTAAGACCAAGTGGTCATTTCAGACAGACATGATTGGGGAAGAGGTGGATTTTAGTGGGACCTTAAAAGATAAGTAGAATTCAGTACAAAAGGAATGGGGTTGGGGCACCTAGGTGGCTCAGTCGGTTGAGCATCCAACTCTTCATTTTGGCTCAGGTCATGATCCCAGGGTCGTGGATTCAAGCCCCACCAGGCTCTGCACTGAGCGTCGAGTCTGCTTAAGATTCTCTCTCCCTCTGTTCCTCTCCCCACCCTTCTCTGTCTCTTTCTCTACCTCTTAAAAACATTTTTAAATAAAATTTAAAAAACTTAAAATAAAAAAAAAGGAATGGAACCAGAGAGCAAAAATGTTCCAGACTAGCATGGAGTAAAAACATGTTTAATAGCAAACTGTGTCTGTCTTATTCACTGTTTTATCTCCAGTGTCTGGTACAACAGGCCAGGTGTATTGTGTGTATTGTGTGT
Source organism: Panthera tigris (assembly GCF_018350195.1). Taxonomy (NCBI): domain Eukaryota; kingdom Metazoa; phylum Chordata; class Mammalia; order Carnivora; family Felidae; genus Panthera; species Panthera tigris. Next base: position 51,282,338 of record NC_056667.1, on the reverse strand, counting down.
AAGGTGTATTGTGTGAATGAATGCATGCAGTGCCCAAAGCTGGGAAAGCCCACAGTGAGTTTCAGAAATAGTGAGTAGACAGCCTGGCTGGAAATAGTGAGTAGACAGCCTGGCTTGAGAAGAAGGTTCGGTAGGAGAGTTGGAGCTAAAAAGAAAATATTGGTAGAGATCAGAGTATAGAAAACTTTGTCAGGATAAGGAACTAGGACTTTATCCTGAGAGACACAGAGAGGCATTGAAGGTGGTTGACCAAGGGAGTTTATAGTGATTATTCCACTATTTCTAATCGTGTCATCAAAGCACAAATTCCCCCCAAGAAGCTTAAAGTGGCAATAGCTGGGTGAATGTTAATGGAATGAAAGTCTTTGTCAGACTCATGCAGGCCAGGCCACATCTCATTTAGAAGTATCATTTTTTGGAACCATTTTAAAGTGACAGAAGGTAGAGGAAGCTGGCAGCCAAGAGGCTAGTAAGGACAATATTCCAGTAATCAAATACAAAAGTGATAATTTAACTGTGGAGACTAAGAGGAAGAAAGCAGATCTTAAGGCCATGGTATGAGAGAAGATTGCAAAATTTGGGGATCTTGAAATTCCCTAAGGAGAATCAGAAGCCAGAGACCATGACAAATATCAGGCCTGAGTGATTGGCCAGCAAGGGAAGTTTTAAAGGAAAGGAAGAGAAGGGAGTTTTTTGCCTCGTAGAGTGTGAGGTTGGGATGATATGCCAGGCTTCCATACCCAAAGGAGAAACAAAGCTTCGGGATTAAATTGCTGGGGAGATCTGATCTGCAGCCAGGCAAGTGTGGACAGTCTCAAGGCATAGTAACAAAGGTCATGAGAACACAAGAATTACAGACAGGCAAGCGGAGGACAGAAAAGGGGAAGGGAGGTGACAGGAGGGGAAGGGGAGACTGACTTTGTTTGCATTTAACAGAAGCCACCTCAACTGGTTTAAACCAAAAAGGGGCATTTATTACAAGGTAATAGGATATTTCATGGAACCCAAGAGGGCAGCCAAGGCTGAAAAGAAAATGGAGCTAGGACCTGGAGAGCTGGCCAGAACCGGCAATTACCCTCTTTGTCTCTGCCCCTCCCTGAGGCTACCCGTATTCTCCCCTCTGCTACCTGCTCTGGCTCTGTGCTTGTTTTATTCTTTACTCTCTTCTCTATACAGATAGCTGCCCCCAGAGCCACAAGGATTACCTATCCCCAGTTCAAACGACCAGCAGAAACTAACCAATGGCCCTGAATCCCATTCCAAATATCTGGGGGAGAAAATACAACTGGGCTCTTAGTGCAGGATTCTACTGGATTCCATCAGCTATGGGCCATGGGGTGGAGCCACCGGGTGTATGTATGACTCCTGAGTGCAACTTCCATGGCTGAGAGGACGGCTTTGGAAAGCAGGTGTCAGTCTGGGCAAATGCCACAGAAGGGACAAACTAAACTGACTCTGTCAAGAGCAATGACACCCTGTCAGGGAGGAAGAGGCTGAAGGAAGTGTGGCTGTTTCCATCTAGAGAGGCAAAGGCCCCAGTGGCCATGAGAACAGTCTTCCAAAAGCCGAAGAGGTACTTGCAGACTTGTGCACGCCTTGTAGGTGACAAGGTGGCTGATTCCAGTAGAGGAGAGAGAAGCATCCCACTAGTGAGAGCTGTCATGCTGTGATGGACTGATCAGTGAGCAAGGAGACTCCCTGGGTGTAATGGGCTGAGCAGATGCCTGTTACCTAGTTAGCAGGAGGTAGATCAGAGCAGAGACTCCAGCTCTGGGGGAAGTCACATTAGATAACCTCACAGGTTTCTTCCAATTCTAAGATTCTGGGATGTTTCCCAGAATCACCCCAACTCCAGCCCCCCACCCATCTCCTCATCTCCCCTCTTTTATTCAGTTTATCTAATTATTATCTACATCAAGGGCTCTTATTCCAGGTGGGCTTCAGAAGTCCAGGAATGTCCTAACATTGGATGCAAAATTGTGGGAGAGGGCGGGGAGGGTAGGTTTATATGTAGATCTTTCTACAGACAGGTTCAGTCAAGAAACTGTGACAAGGAAGAGAGTAAATAGCTATGATCTAAAAAGAAGTGACTGGGGCACCTGGGTGACTCAGTGGGTAAAGTGTCCGACTCTTGGTTTCAGCTCAGGTCATGATCTCGCGGTTCCTAAGTTTGAGCCCTGTATCAGGCTCTGAGCTGACAGTGCAGAGCCTGCTTGGGATTCTCTCTCTCCCTCTCTCTCTCTATTCCTCCCCAACTTGTGTTCTCTCTCTCTCAAAATAAATGAACTTTAAAAATGTTTTAAAAATAAAGAGAAGTGACTTGAGGCGGTTTATAATAACAGTGAAATAGAGAAATAAAGGTGGAAGTAGGAAACAGAATTAGAAAAAGGAGAAATCAAGTGTATTAAAAGACCAGTAAGTTCTACATAGCTGCCATGGTTAAATTTCAAGTTTGATTTTGAGTCTCCTGGCAGCCAGAGAAACTTGGTATCATTTGTATAAGAAACAACAATTCCTCAAGAGAAATTAGGCCATTCCTAACACTGACTTCTAAAAGAAATTTCTCATCAAGCAAAAATATCGCAAAAGTAAATATAAGAGTAGCAATAATATTACTAGTTATTGAAAATTACTGTGTGGCAGGCACCAAGCTACATTATATATATTATTTCATTCAGTCCTGATGGGCATCCCTTGGGCAGGCCCCATTATTAAGTGACTAGTGAGGAAAGTGAGGTTCAGAGATGTCAAGAGACTTGCCCACATTCTCACAGGTGGTAGGAAGGGTAGAGAAGCACCTACCCTGTGCCTGCTGGATGCCAAGGCCACACTCTTAGCCCCTAGAACTAACGCAGATCTTTAAAAAGAAGAGGTAAGGAGGGCATAGGAAAAATATCAACCATGACCAATACCCTCAAGCAGCTTTACATATATCTGGTAAGAAAGGCATACACAAACATGAACTTCAAAATACTAACAGTCATTACAATTTTTGAGAACCTACAATAGGCCAAGCTTTATTTTAGGCACTTTATATATGTTATCTCTTTTGATTTTCCAAATAGCCCTAGGTTGTATGTATTATTACCGCCATTTAAAAAATGTTTTTTTACACTTTATTTATTTTTGAGAGAGAGAGAGAGAGAGCGCGCGCGCACAAGCAGGGGAGGGGCAGAGAGAGAGGGAGACGCAGAATCTGAAGCAAACTCCAGGCTCTGAGCTGTCAGCACAGAGCCTGATGTGGGGCTTGAACCCACGAATTGCAAGATTATGACCTGAAGTCAGACGCTTAACCAAATGAGCCACCCAGGCATCCCATTACTTCCATATTTTTTGAAGACTAGTTCTAACTGGGTCAAGTCCAAACTTTTTTGCCTGGCTTTCAAGATCTTGCATAATTTGACTTTTTCCTATCTGATGTAATTTCCCATGACTGCCCCAAAGGAGGCAGCCAGATCAAATGAAAAAGCATGGAATCCCAGATGCTGCCATTTTCTCACTGTGGGACCTTAAGTGAGCTCCTTAACCTGTTTGAGTGAGCTTCAGTTTCCTCATCTGTAAGATAGTATAATGACAACTACTTTTCAGGGTAGTTAAAAGAATAGAAGAATTAAGAATAAGAATGTATCATCCAGGGGATCACCGGGCAGTCTATGGGAGGGAGAGACTGGGGCTGAGGGGTTGAGGGAATTGTCTATCTATTCACTTCTCCATCCAAACCACATTTACTAAGCCTGGATGTGCTGACTCCTGTGTTAAGCACCAGAGGTCCAGAATGAATGGGATATGTACATCCTTGAGGAATTCACAGTCTACTGGGTGGTGGCAAATTTAAATACTGCCATGCACGGTGAGAAGTTGGTAGTGATAAAGGTATGGAATAGACTTGCACAAGTATGAATATTTGTTTTAAAGAGAGAGTTTTATATAAGCAATACTGTAATTGGAAAAGCTGGCAGAACGTGTTATCTGAGTAAATTCAGGGGTGACAGAGAAAAGTCTGGGTGATAGAACTTGTCTGAAATGGAAAGGTCAGATGGGGAAGTTGATTTGGTTTGGGACATCTCGAGTCTGAGATGGTGGTGAGACATCTGTGTAAAAAATGTCCAATTGGCAACAACATGGATCAGCATTGGAGTGTGAAGAAAGAACAGATCTAAACTTAGGAATAAGAAGTAATAATGTGATCATTGTAATCATGAAAATGTTGAGCTTTCTGAGGCATCAAATTAAGATAGAAAAGAAAGGCAATGATACAACCTTGGAGGCATGAGGAGAAGGAAGAACCAACAAAAGAAAGGGTAGTCAGAGAGACAGAGCGAAGAAAGCCAATTCAGAATAGCCTAGTATCCCAGAAGTCACTGATGGAGAGTCAAAAAGAATAACAGTATTACCTGAAAAGTTAACAAAAATTAGGATAAGAAAAAGTAAATTTTCTTCTGCAATAAATCACAGAGAGCTATCAATAAAGAAAAAAGCCAGATCTCAGAGGGTTATGGAAGCTGCAGCTAAAGATAAAAATGGAGGTAGTTGGCATAAATTGCTCAGCTGAGAAATTCTGCATGAAGGAAGAAAAGACTCAAAATAGTAGGTAAATGGGCCATCAGGGTCGAGCAAATGGTTCTTTTCAGCTGAGAGAAATCTCCTCTAAGAATGAAGCTAAACACAAGAGATATTTTGATGTGGGATATGGGAATGTTCTAGAGTACATACCACATAGGCTTAGTCTTCTCATATAAGATTAAGTCAGGGAGTTTCTGGCTGGCGTAGATGAAGGAGGGATATTCTTAATCTTGAGCAATAAATTGAATTTTGACATTATGAACTTTTGGAGGCCTTTTGAAGTTTGGAGGCCTTTTGAAGTTTGGAGGCCTTTATGAAGTTTGGAGGAACTTTTGGAACTATCTTCATAGTTCTTTACTCTCTAGCAGGACAGTAAGAACAGAGGGAGACAGGGAGGGGTGGTGACACCAGTCTGAAACATGAATGAGAATCTGGAGTATGGGCAAGGTTAGGTGTCTCGGATGGTGGCTGAGGGCCAGGTGGGTATGGGTGCAGAGTCAATAGAAGCAGCTGGGTGAAGAAGGAGATTTAAAAGTTTCTGCTTAAAGTGAGGTTTAGGAGAAGTAGGAGAAATGACAGGTTTATTCATTTCCTAGGGCTGCTTTAACAAATTATTACAAACCTGATGGCTTCACACAACAGAAATTTATTCTGTCACAGAGAGAGAACTTCTGGAGGCCAGAAGTTCAAAATCAAGGTGTTGGCAGAGTGTTACTCCTTCCAAAGGCTCTGGGGTGAACCTTTCCATGCCTCTTCCACCTTATGATGGCTCCAAGCATTCCTTGGCTGTGGCTGCATGATTCCAATCTATAGCTCTGCCTTCACATGGCCTTCTCCTCCATGTGTCTCAAATCTCCCTCCACCTTTCTCTAATTAAGGACACTTGTCATTGGATTTAGGGCCCAACTGAGTAATTCAGGATGATCTCATTTGAGATCTTTAAAATTAATTACAACTGCAAAGACTCTTCTCTCAAATAATTTGCATTTGTAGATTCCAGGCAGACATATCTTTTGGGGGCCACCATTCAACCCACTCCAGTAGGCTAGGAAGTTGTGATTAGAATTAGGAGCTGACCTGAAGGAGAGCAAAAGTGCACCAGTGTTCCTGAGTATGGCTTTGCTCGTATACGACACATGTGCTGATATGGGGTGTAGGGTAGTCAAAAAGTTCAAGTTGGTTGGGGAATAATGATATTAGTAGTGGTAATGGTTGATCTGAAGGACTGGCTGCCTCAAGGAGGAGGGTGGAATGAGATAGAGCTCTCTGACCAACTGCAGGTGTTTCTGTAGACAGTGAGTCCTGGGGTTCTGTTGCCAAGGGTAGTAGAGACCAATTACCAAGATTTGGAATATTGATGCGAAAAGCTAAGAGAAGGCTGACCCTCTTCTTTTTTATCCCACTCAGCCAGGACCATGAGACCTCTGTGGAAAAAGTCAGTTTCTTTCTTGCTTCTAAGACGCTATCCTTGGTTTATCTACCCTGAGGAGAAAGGCTTTTGGTCGGTCTCTCTCTCTCTCTCTCTCTCTCTTTCTCTCCCTCTCTATCTCTCACGTAATCTTCAAGCCAATCAAAGTAAGACAACCAGATTTCAAAATTTTTATGCTTTCCCTCTATAAAAACCGAGATGATATTCTTCTCTTTTATGTTTCTGGAATATTTTTTTCTTCCAGATACCCACATCTCCTATAGCAACCCAAAACAGCTTGCATGTTTCTTTTGCTTGTTCTTTTATGTCCAAAGTCCAGCAAAGAACTCTATCAGTAGAAGTTTGTGAAATGAATGAATGAATGAATACATGAATAAAGTTGCATTTCCCTAGTTTCCTATGCATGAAAATCACCAACAAGGCTGTCTTTTAGCAAGTGTTGAAGATGTACTACGGGGCTCACTTGATCTGTGTCCTGTCCTTGAATTCCTGTACCAATATGGATAATAGCTCAGTGCCTTGTCAATAAGTACAGCGTGTTCCATCCGCTGCCGCCGAACCCTTAACAAGCCATCAAAATGGAGGTGCTTGTGTGAAGGTGACACTTGCCCCCACCAATGTCATCTTAGGAAATACCCATCTTCCCTTAAGTGTCTCTCCTCCCTGCCTTCACATATCAGTGCACTATAAATGATGATGAGGAGGGTTTGTAAATCAAGAAAAAGGCTCTGCTTTCAAGCACTCCTTAATTAGGTAGGATGGATACAGCATCCTAGTTCATTTGGACAGGACAGTAGGGAACCGTTCCATCTCCTGGATGTCCCCACCTGGGTCCTGCAGTGTTCCCAGGGCATGATTGCTCTGTGTAAGGAGTTTATAACTTCTAAGCTTTTCTCTCCTTATGCCAGGACTGACAGGAATACTTTGCAGGTAGAGTCTGCTACTGGGTTTTACAAAAAGGTTTGGAGATCCAACATGGAATTAAATTTTCTGTTTATTTAGTTATTTATACTTCACCTTGTTCTGAAAACAATTTAAGGTTCCTTGTAAGAGTATATAAGTTAGATCAGGGAAAAATAAATTATAAATAGATGAGAAAAAAAAAAAAGAAGTAGAATTTGGAACCTAAAACCAAGCCAGGAATGAGACTATTACATAGCAATGCAAACTGTGGAGTTCTATATACTTACTATGGGTAGGATTCACATTTGTGTCTGAGAGTTCTAACAAGTGCAAAAAAGGGAAACCGATCCATCATACAATTTACAGCATCCATGAGACAGCATACTTACAGGTCAAATACTTAGGAAAAACTTAATTAATCCTGATCTGAGACCAGACAGGAATTTCTCCCAGGGTTCCTCATAATGAGGGTACTCTGTGATGAAATAAAGAACGTGGCAATAAAATCTCTCCACTAACAATGCATTCTGCACAGGACTCTTCCTTAGAAACATCAACATCCCACCAAAGGTGAAGACTATAAAGGCAATTATTTGTGGATCAACATCAGTTTGTAGCCAAGTCAGTGCTGGCCTGGCTTAAATCAGGAAATGACTTTAGGGAATCTTGAACAGTGTGAAGTGTGGCTGGGAAGAAAGAGCACTAGCTCCAGGTCCTATTCCCAGTGCTGACACTATGTGGGATGGTGACGAGAACTCAGACTTTGGATTCAAATAAAAATGGATTTGAATCTCCCCTTAATTAGCTGTGTGCTCTTCAGGTATCTGCACCTCAGTTTATGTATCTGTATGACGGATGATATGATTGATCTCTTTTGTACAGATTGTTATTCAATGAAGGGCAGTATAGATGTGGTGCCCAAAACAATGTCTAGAACAGAACAAATGCATAATAAAGAACAACTACAAAGCTTTCTATAATGTCCTTGGACTGTGAATTTCTTGGGCCTCAGTTTCCCCATCAGAAACTTAATGGTGTTAGAGAATGCATACTGCCTAAACCCCTTTCCATTTCTAGCATTCTATTATATTATATGATTCCATGAAATTTAAAATATAACTTTATATCGAAAACATGAATACTAAAACTACATTGTTGCTTTGGTACAAATCCTCCCTGTTTTAATAACAGTCAATATCATACATGTGTTCCCAGACCTACAATAAAAGTGTGATCACATCAGTTTATTATTGTGTGATATAAAAACAAAAAAAGAGAAGTTGGTGGGAAAGTTGTAAGTAACTTTCCACAGGTAACTACCATACTCCTTCAATGCTTTCCCGTTGGGTAGGATTCCGTCTCCTTAGCAAGGCCCATGGAGGCCCATGAACATGCAGCTGCTGTCCCCTCCTCCAGCCTCACTCCTGACCTTCATCACCTGCAAGTGGCTCAAATTCACAGTTTTCTTAAATTGCTCTTTACCCAGGCCGATCTTCTGCCTCTAATGCATCACCCTGCCCCTCCCAACTGGCTTGCAGAAATCCTCTTAAAGAAGTTTCTAGATGGCTAATACTAACTCCTAACTTATCTTCTTAGGAAGATAAAGTGTCAAGGAGAAAAAAGTCATATCCAAATTAAGTTCTTTAAAGTTTGCTATGGTTTCTGTTTTTCATTGTTTCTATAGCAATCCTATGATTTGTGAAGTACCTACAAGGTGCCAGGCACTGCATTGTAAACATTACCTTGTTAATTCTTGCAATGTCCCTTGGAGGTAAGTAATGTGCCCATTTTAGAGATGAGAAAACAGAGGCTGAGGGATGTTATGTAATTTGCCCAAGATAGGACAACCAGATGATTAGGGAGCTGGGATCTGAGCCCAGGTTTCTGAATCTAAAGCCAGTGCTCTCTCCATCACACCACACAGCCTTCCCAAAGGAGCAAATGCTGTCTTAAGCAAGTCTCCCTACATGGCAAGATGGGTCAGAAACATGGAACACAGTGACCCCTGAGGAAGTAGAAAGTAACTTGGAAGTTCATGCATTCTGTTTTCTGGATTCCAGAGAGGATTATGCCTCAACTATTTTCCCCAACACGCACTCTCTGTCTCTCTCAAACACACAAACTTACCACACAATCTCATTATCGAATCAATTGGTAGTATTTGTGGAAAGCTTTATCAGTTTGTTCCTGGAATGCGCACAAAGACACCTAAGACTAGCCCTGCCATCAGATAGTTCACAACCTTACTGGGGAAAGATGCAGGAAGCTGTAAACCAAGTGCCAAATTGGTAATGTAGATTACAATGCAAACTTGTCTCCGGAGGGGAGGAGTCAGGTCAGACATCATGGAAAAAGCTGGTCCTGAACCCAGTCTGGGAGCAGAACAGGTAGCGAGGCTACCCAAAATATGAGCAGAGCATCAGATGCAAAAGAAGGAGCCCCCCAAATCCAAAGAGGAAACAGCATTATGAAAAAGGTAGCAGAGTTGTCAGAAAAAAACCAGATTCACTACTAAACTGTGAAATGTAAATCTTGGTTCCATTCCTTCTGCTATTTCTACATATTTTTCATTGGGATAGAAAACATAAAGATTGCAAGCGCTATCTCATGGAGCAACCTCCCACTGTTGTGCCCAAGCTATCAAGCCTAGTTAGGCACTGGTGACCCGGCAGTGAACAAGGGGAACACATTCAGAGAAAATCACCCGTGAGGGCCCTTGAGCGTCCCCTTGCTCACTCATCGTGCTCCAGACACACCAGTCCTCTTGCAGCTCTTCAAATACCCCAGGCACAGGCCCACGCCACCACGGTGCTGCCCCCTCTCACACAACTGCATGGCTCCTTCCCTCTCCTCCTTCAGAGTTTTGCTAGATTGTAGAAGCCTCTTGTAATGCACTCCTTACCCTTTTCCACACTTAGTTGATCTCTAGAGAACTGATCATCATCTAATGGTATTGGGGATGAGCACCCCAAGAGAACAGGAATTTTTGTGTTCTGTCACTTACACTGAAGAATTTGTGTAACACTAATTTGAAGAGTACCTGGCACCTAGTAGATGTCCAAAAACATTAACTGAATCACGATTCTTTAAAAATTCAAGATTTTCCCAAATTAAACAATCTGGAAAATATTCCCAAAGTCTTAAAGGTATGATGCCTAAAACCACAGGGACTTGGACTATGAGATGACATCTATGACATGAAGAGATCCCTTGGGACAATCAGATTCAGGGTGTGAAACAGGCTCAGTCAGCTGTTGGAACCAGCCTGGAGCCTCCTCCAAAGTGCACAGTTCAGGAAGTCAAATTTTTATCCTTTCTTTCTTTCTTTCTTTCTTTCTTTCTTTCTTTCTTTCTTTCTTTCTAGTTTTCTTTTTTTTAACATTTTTATTTATTTTTGAGAGACAAGAGAGAGAGTGCAAGCAGGGGAGGGGCAGAGAGAGAGAGAGAGGGAGACACAGAATCGAAGCAGTCTCCTTCATGGGTGCTCAAACCCATGAACCATGAGATCATGACCTGAGCTGAAGTCAACTGACTGAGCCACCCAGGCACTCCTGGAAGTCAAATTTTTAAACTGACTCCAGGCCTGGTATGTGCAAAGGCCCTGTACGCAAACAAGCCTGTCCTGATTTCCCACCCATCACTAATTCAATTCCTGCCCCCTAGGCTCCTGTCTCCATATCCCAGCATCCAAGCTCACTGTGGTACCTACCAATAACTGGACATTATTGCTTGTTGACACAGGGTGGGGGTGGAAGGATTCTGGAGTGGCCCTGCGGTAACCCCAAACTCTACCTTTGTGGTATAAAGGGTGAACAAATGAAACAGCCCTCAGGTCCTGATCTTAGCTGACCCTGTGACCTGGAGAATATACTTGTTTTTTTTATGATACCTCCCTGGATGAGAAGACAACCAATAATATTCCCTAATATTGGGATACTCCCATTTGGGTGGGCTGGGAAGACCATGATATCGGATTGAACCATCGTATTTGCCATTTTTGTGTGTCAAAATTAGTCTAATAGCAGCAATTCTATGTGGTTCATTAAGAAAACCCGATACTATGGTTTAAGTAACACTATTGTCTAGGTGGGTATGTATTTCAAATATGGGACCAGTGGCTTACTAGTCCATGCTTTCATTCTACAATTGGGCTAAGGTCCCAGGAGGCAATAACTGCTAACATTTAACAAGCACCTACAGTGTGGGAAGCACTTTCGCTAATATTTGTTTTCTTCTTTTTTTTCTAAATTTATTTATTTATTTTGATAGAAGGCACAAAGGAGAGAGAGAGAGAACACAAGCGGGAAACAGAGAGAGGGAGAGAGAGAGAATCCCAAGCAGGCTCCATGCCACCAGTGCAGAGCCTAACATGGGGCTTTAACTCACGAACCATGAGATCATGACATGAGCAGAAATCAAGAGTGGGACACTTAAATGACTGAGCCACCCAAGCGCGCCTCACTAATATTTAAACCTAAAGTAGACACTTACCTCCTGCATTCATCTTAGAATCAACTAACGTATATTTGGCACTTCCTAGTTCAGGAATCAATCAGAAAAATATGGCCCATGGGCCAAGCGCACCTGCAGCTTGTTTTTGTACAGCCCAGAAGCTAAGAATGGGTTTTACATATTTAAAGTGTTGTAAACAAACGAAGGAACAAAGATGAGCACACATGGTATGGGGATGGTTAGGGAAGAGAGAGAGGAAGAACACAGACCAAATGTGACCCGCAAAGACTGAAATATTTGCTCTCTGGTCCTTTACAGACAAAGTTTTTCAACCCAAGTTCTAGATGCCAGGCACTATGTCAGGTACTTCTAATACGCCAACCTATGTGAGTGAGAAGGCCCTTTAGCTTCAGGCATGATGGCACCGGTGTTGGGTGTGGCCACGACAGTCAGCAAAGGGGAAATAACTTGGAAAGCAAAGGTTTTGGTCCCCTTTCTGTTTCTCACATTTGCTATGTCAACTGGGATAAGTTGACATAGTTCCCTAAATTCTCTCAGGCCAGCAGCTTCTCCTATCAAATGTGGTGTAGGAATGGAACTCCCTTTCACAAGAGTCCAGGAGTTCATTAGGGCTAGCCCAGGGGCCAAGAGAGGACATGTATTCTAGTTTGAGAGCTTATTATAATCATGATCACCCAATTACTTTTCTTCTTAAAAATTTAAGGATAATTTTAAAATGCTAAAAGGACATGAGACAAGGGACAGAGAGAGGCAAGGAATTGTGAGGGAATAGGGAACACATCTCCCAGACAAGAACTCAAGGTGTGTTTTAGATGACAGATGTGGAATTGCCATCTGGGGGCCAGAATATTGTTTTTAAGCAGAAAGTCGTTTTCTATGTTTGAGCATCCAAATGCAAAAAGAAAAATACCAATGCTACAGGCCAAATACAAAGAGGGGAGGGGGATCCAATTTTAAAAATGGTCATGGCAATGAAAAACTATAACTTCCAATGTGAACCAATTCATTGAGGCCTTAACATTCATTTGTTGGGAATGGAGGGGGCAGTAAAATGTGCCGTCAGAGCCAATTGGGGAGCGGCAGGCTGGAAAGGTCAGCTCCGGCTAGGGATGTGCAACTCCTGACTTTGTTAAAATGATGGTATTCGACAGAAGTTACATCTGAGGTCAAGTGACCGCAATAACAGGGGACAAGGAGCGCTCTCAAATCATTCCCAGGGATGAAAATGACATGAAACTGACATAATATCTGAGGTGAGATGAAACTCAAATCCTCAGCAGCTGAACACTTCACCTACTGATGGGCATCCTGACCCTCACCAATCTCATAATCATACCCGTGTCAAGAGAGGAGCAGAGTCTCCAGTAACACAAGGCTCAGCTCGGGCTTTTTAGGGGAGGGAAGACTTTGTCTCTGCTTCTGAAATGATGTTGTTAAAAGTTTCAATACTCAGCTTTAAACCTTTCAAATCAATGTCTTATTAGAAAAATTGGATTCCACCTACATGCATGGAATCTCTTCCCTTATGTAATTTTTCTCCACTGTGGGTATTTCTTGGCTAGCATTTTCAGCAATAAAATGTGTGTTTTAGTTCAATGACTATCCTGATGTTATTTAAAGATTCAACTCAATTCCATTCAAAAACGTAAGGATGATCTCTAATCTGGGTTAATCTTCTAGCTTCAAAACCACATAGATGGATGGCAGGGGTGGGGGGTGGGTTGGGAGGAAGATAATGATAAATTTATAATCTCTTTACTCCCAAATAACACGTATGAAAGGAGGGTGTTCTGGACACTGTGGAATATATTAACCCATGATAAAGGACTTCAGAAAAGGGAGGCCAAACTGCATTTGAATTTAAAGTAAGTGTTAAAATTAAAAGCCCAAAAGGAGGAATATTACGTTTAGTCAGCTGTTACAAAAAATACTTCATGCTCTATCATGTGCCCTGTAATTGCTCTAATATGAGGTTCGTTCTGGTAGACTGTACTCCCATCTATCGTGTGTTTAAAAGAAGTTTAGGTGTGTGTTTGTTTTCTTCATGAGAAGAGAGAGGATGAATCAAGGTGTGGCCTATTTGCATAAACACAACTGGTCTGCCTCCAGAATATGCCCTGATCTTTTCCCTGCCAATACGTGTAGGTGCCCCAAAGCCAATAAATACAGTTGTCAGCAAGGGGATGAATCAGCATGTATTTAAATCAAAGACAGCCATGAAAGACTGCATTTGTTCCGTTCCCAGGACCTGTCAAACCACAGAAGAGATTAAACATCTGACCCTCTTCATCCCCAACATTGCTCCACAAGAGACATTTCTGTCACTATTCCTGCCACTTGGCTTTCAAAGATGCCACAAAGCCTAGGGCGACCTCTGCTACATTTCAGTGTTGTTTATTGATTTCTGACCCAGTGCTTAATAGTTTTCCCAGTCCCCCTGAATGGCTTTTGTAAGCAATGGGGTTTGTACATCTCACCGATCAATACCTTTTATATTTACAATAAAATTGAAACTGCTTCTGCTGGGGGCGCAGCCCAGCATTTGTCATCCTTCAGCGAGGGAAAACTATGTCATTATCTGAATTAAAACATTTATTTCTGATTAAGAGAGTGTCCTATCTCATTAATTTTTCCCTTTCCAATAGAATGGGAATAGAACCCTATTGATTTTTGCACTTTTACACATCTCCACTGCTGGGAAGATAATTGAGAAGTTAGCCAGAATAAATGAAGTTTCAAGTCTAGTGGGCCAGCCAATACCTTCCAAATTCAAGGTGTTTTTATGAAGCTGGATTTTAATTTGTTGGCAAGCTGAAGCAGTGGGACTTATTCGGCTGAGTAAATTGGATTAAGAGTAGAATCGGCTGGAAGCATGTCTTGAGGAATGCTGAGGGCCTGGTTCCCCCTGGACATCCAGAGCCTCGCTTTAGATTTATGCTAAGACAGCTCCCAAATTGCCCTCCTTCAAAACTCCCAACTCACTTCAGGAAGTGTGGATCACTGACCCAAAAGCCTATTAACTCGTGTTTCCCTTCCTCATGCCCATCGCCTTAAAAACAACCAAGATCTAATCAGAGGTTGAACTAGACCTTCAGATTGTCGGCACCAATTGATTACACTTTATTAGAATAATGGGACTAAATCCAAGCTTCATTAAAAGGAATTCCCTCTGCTTGGAACCCTTTTTTCTGAAGACCTTTCAATTACAAGCCCTTATGGCACACATAGGGAATCGTGCTCACTGATATTTTTCTCATTAGGAATTAACAGTCATTTGTCCTTATTTCCATATGCAAAGCCCAAACCTTGTCTGCTCCTGGAAAGGACAGAAAATGCACCAGTCTCTAGGGTTAGAAGGAAGCAGGGGATACAGATAATTTAAACCATAGCTATCTTTGTTAATGTCTTAATTTGTTATCTTCTTTGTAATTTATTTGTCACTGGTCCATTACTTTTAACATCCACATTCATTTCTATGTATCTATAGTTCCTCTAGGAAAAACAGGTTTCATCCTTGCATTAAAGGAGAACAGGAACCGGGTTAGCTAAAGATCTTCCAGGTTAGAGCTAAAGATTCTTCAAGGGAAAAAAATTCACTGAATGCCTTCCCTGGTGACCTGAAAATAGAGATCTGCCAAGGGAAGAGCTCATCTAGAAACGAGGTTGAGAACTTTAGTTCACGTTTATAATGCCACAGTGGAGGGGAACGTGAAGACCATGTTTCTCCTTGTAAGTAAAATGAAACATTGAAAATTAAGATTATTTCTACAGAAAAGATTTCCGATATGGGTTTATGTGACATAAGGACAGTGTGAATTTAGCAGACATGCTCTTGAGTATACACATGTGTTATATACATGTGTGTTACACACACACGCACACACACACAACACATCTGCATCCAGAGGAAAAAGAAATAGCCAAGGAAGCACTTCAAGAAGGCTTTAGTTACCAGAAAAAAAAGAAGAAGAAAAAAAAAAAAAAAAAACCACAGCAGATTAAAAATGCTGTGGAAGTGAAGAACTTAATTTCTGACTGCATTTTAATGCATGGTCCAAAGTACCAAAGTATGCAAAAGGTTGAATACATTCATCACAAACAGTTCTGTTTTCTCTCTTTACACCAATGAGGAATTACAGGATTACCAATGACCTTCCTCCCAATGAAGCGCCGTAATTATGGTCATTTATTATACAACCGAGATGAATGGATGGGATTTACATAGAATAAAAATATTATTTAACAGCTGCGTTATTGATGTGTGAAGTGTAATTTTAATTTATTTAAATGCTATAAATATATTGGTTATGTGTTCTTTTCAAATTAACCTCCTGAACCACACACTGGCAAAACTTCAATTAATATTGTACTAAAATCTATTTTCTCATGTTATGTGGAACTGTGTATGGCTAAAAATATGTAGTGCTATGATGCCTCAGCATACTTTACCAGTGTATTTTACTCTTCTCCTTGATTCATGATTTCAATTTGAAATTGAATTTCAATTGGAATCATTTAGAAAAATATACCTTCCCTTAAATAAGGGATCCCTATTTAATTTTAAAATTGTTTTTACTATAAATTGCAAATGTAATGATTTGAGGAAAAATTCTATGTATTTATGTTCATTTGGCATATCGCAATATTTTTAAATACTTAGTATATTTCCATTGAAAAGATAAAATGGGGGAAATATTTAAACCAACAGTTCTATCTAATTTACTTAGCATATTAGCATAATCTCAATAAGTCTGCAAAGAAACCGCTGGTTATATATTATGTTGAATTGTTTAGTACCAAAAACATATTGTATGTCTTTCTGCAGAGATAGACTTATGTATTTTACTTCTGGGTTTATCTCTTTTGTATTCTGTCCATTTGCCCCTGGCTGTCATTATTCCATGCTCATCGACAGAAGAGTTATAGTTTGCAAAAACCTATCAGGTAGGCTGGACACTAGATAATTGAGGTGATGATCAGCCCCAGCAAAAGACAATTGATAGTGATAGTGTCAGAGGCTGCACCTAACAAGATCCGTACCCTCTGTCTCCTTTAGCCTTTCTCTGGAAGGGACCGAATATGGAATAACATGGACATGGCTGATGAGCATCCAGAGACGGGATGGCAGTGCATAATACTTCCAAGAACTGCAATAGGATGGGGGTGTCTTCTGACATAGAAGCAGGTTATTAAATAGAAGTGTGAACTATTAAGAGATGATCTTGACCCTCAGTACATTTTTATCAAAGTCAAAAAATATTTGACACCACTGAATAGCCTACCACAGGCACAAGGGCAGAAATGCTTTATTATGGAAATTTATACCATGTTCTTCAAAACAGAAGAATTCAGATTATAGGCATTTTAAAATTTATAACAGCTTGTAGAACTCCCAATAATTAACACCAGTTGTATGTTAAGTATGCTCTGGGATGATATTTATAAATGAGACGGTTGACCAACCTTAATAAGAACTTCCTAGATTAAAAATAAAAATTTAAAACTACATTTTAAAATAATGATGATTTTAAGTTGCTTATATGCTAATGTGATTTAACACAGTTTTTTCTTAAGAGGCTTTTAAAATACACCCTCAATTCTATTAAATGCAGGGACGCCATAGGGATGAAGGAGATTTTTAGGTGCTTACAGCAGACTTTTTTTAAAAAATTTATTTATTTTTTAATTTACATCCAAGTTGGTTAGCATACAGTGCAACAATGATTTCAGGATGTTTACAGCAGACTTTAAATGCAGGGGTTTTTGTTTTGTTTTTTTGTTTTTGTTTGTTTGTTTTACACAGACCATAAGGTGCCTTCTAGATTTTTAGTAAGCAGCTACCCTCACCTCCGAGGCTGTTTTTCTTACTTGCTGTTCACTGGTTCCTACCTTTTTTTTAAGTTAAGGGACCACCACAATTTTTAAGGGAGCATCATTTTATAAGTGTAAATACCGCATATTGTAATACCCTAATTGCATGGACAAAATCTAATGTAGCCCACTGACAATGGACTTAGGCCAGAAAGGATGAAGAAAGCCCTAGTTTTGCATGGCTATTAAACACCCTATAGTCTATATAAAAATATGCCAAGTTGAGGCTTAATAGTAATAAAATAGTATGGGTAATGCCCTCAATTCTGGCTGAATGAACACTGCCCCCTTATTGGGTAATTGACAAACTACATACTGTAACACACTCCAGAATAGCCCTGCTTTTTCATTATGTTGAACAATAGGTTAACTAGATAACTCTGCACTTGGCAAAATTACTTTCCACTGACTTCAAACCATCTTCTTTTCTCCTCAAGCTACTGCTCCCTGTGATATTTCGGCATTCTCCTCCCCAGCAGTGCACTTTCAAAGCCAGTTACATGCTGGCTCAGTGGTACTCAGATTCTTTCTGTTTTACCTTTCCCCAGGGTCAATTGCCTTTGGGAGGGAACCAATATAGATTAACAGGAAAGATATACTACCTAATTCATGGCATTTAGAGAGGCCTTCAAATGCACACCGGCTCTTCCGGGATTGATGCTGTTTCAATCAGAGTCCTGTCTGCAATTAGTAAATAATTCCCCATTCTGAAAGCAGTCCTTTTAGACAAAATGCAAGCAAAAGGCGTATCTTTAAAGCCCTGGGTATGTCATTTATTTTTTTTAATGCTTATAGCTAGGGTCACGTTGTCCAGTGGACCAAGCCATTTGGAGTTCATGAAGAATTTCCCGAAGCATCTCTTCTCTGCCTTCCCATCGACATGAGTCAGCACCGGCCACACCTTCAACAACCCACCCTGTGCGGTTGGGGAGGTAAGGCCTGTTCACTTAATACAGGATATCGATTGATTTATAACAAAGTGATAGATATAACTATTGTCATTGGAATTACACTGAGTTATAGCGACATAGTTTTCTGTTCTACAAGCCACTCCCCATACGTACCATAACTCAAACCCTGCATGACAATAATACTATCTATGAAATTTATATTCATGATTATAAATTAATTCTTTTTTTGGCTGGACCACCAGCAGCATAGACTTGTAATTTCCAAACAGCATTTATGGCATTAACTTGGGAATACTATCCATCAAGTCTGATGACAAATGTGGAAGATGATGGTCTTGCCCGCCTCTGGCTCATGCAGCCTGTTGTGTTAGAGAGGAGAGAAAATGCTATAACAGAGAAGCTGGGGGCCAGTGGCCAGTCTCCTCTGCAGCCTGCCTCGAAAGCAGTGACCACAAACTGTAGAAACAAACTTTCCGCTTCACAAAAAGAGGAAGGATTCACCAGAGACTTTTTGAGAAATGATCTGAGTCCTGCTGATAATAACAAAAGCTGCTATTAATGGAGAGCATTCCAAGTGTTCTGTATTTATGATCTCAAATCCTGCCTGTAGTCCAACAAGGGGGGGTACTATTGTACCAATTCTATAGATAAAAAGACTGAGGGGCAAAGGGCTTGCCAGAGATCATAGAACTCGCAAGCCACAACTTGAATCCACATCCATCTAACTTCAAAGAGTCACGAATTTCCACAGACATGGGTTTTCACGATTGGATTTCCCAAGTGTCACATAGAGTTACCATATCAACAACAACAAAAAACACCTTAATTTGTTTCAAAGAAAATATAATCATTCTAAATAACCGAGAATAGTTGGACCTCTAATAAAATACCACCCTAATCAGAAGAGTTTAGCAGAGCAGCAGTTACTAACTTAGGTTCTGGGTTCAGACTAACCCAGGTTCAAATCCTGAGGCTGCTACTTACAAGCAGTCACTTCACCTCATTTGGTTGCCAGGCCTGTTAAAAAAAAAAAGATGGAGACAGGAGAATAATAACAGATTAGGATGTCAGTATTAAGGGTGGAAGAATATGTTCACATGGATTTTACATGACAAAAATCAATGTCCAACTCTTGCTCCTCTTGAAATTTTTGAAATTCCACACTGCCTTTGCCCTCAAGACGTTCCACCACCCACACAATCCATCAAACATACCAAGTTCCTCCTGTGTGCCAGGCTCTATAGTAGACACTGGAAATACAGAAATAATAAGGTCAGAAGTTCAGTATAGGATGATCAACAGACACACATAAAAAGAGTTCCAAAACAACGTAAACAGACTATAACTTGGAAGAGTGCTAGGAACAGGGAAGAGGTTAAGAGCCGGGACAAGAGAGGGCTTTGCTTCCTGTGGGGTCACCCCAGAGGCTGAGTTCAATGAATGGGTTGAGTTCTCGAGGAAAAGGAAGGTGGAGGTGACAGAAAGAAGAGAAGGGCACTGTTGGAGATTTGATGAGGGAAGCAGTGGGTACATGTGGGGGTGGAGGACTGGAGAGGTGATCCCAACAGGTGCCAGGCCACACTCCTCCAGACAGAGAGTAAGAAAGTGCCTGGTCAGTTTCCTGTTACAGGGACAAGCCTGACCCCCACCCCCACCCCCAATGGACAAGGGGGCCCTCAGGGCCATCTCCCTTTTTTCTCCCCTCCTTCCAGTCAGGCCCTCTCTTGACTGGTAGCCAGAAGGCCCCCCCTTTTTCAGGAGATGGCTTTTCTCTCAGGTTCCCACTGGCCCAAATGTCTCTAAAGTCTGGGAGTGGCCTACTCTCTGAGCACTGCTATCTTAGACGTCTTCTGACCAGGTCTCAGACGCAGACACCTGTCCTCCAGCCCATGCTGTCCATGCAAAAGGTTTCCACACTGCTCTGAACTAGTGAGGATGCAATTGCAAGGAGTGTGGCCACGGGGCTGTAGAAGCCGCTTGGACCACTGCCCTGAGCCTTCCATAGTTAGCATTCTGCTAGGGACCACGAGGCAGGGTTTGGGCCACCTCCTCAGAGGGGATTAGGGGAAGTAGAAAGACAGGCGTGAACCTGGGTCCCATTGACTCTGCCGCCTGGGGCCATGCAGAGGCATTGGGGATTCCCTTCCCGCTGGAGAAGCTCTTTTCAACAGGCTACAGAGATTCCGTCTGAAGAAGCTTCGAGGGAAAAGAGCCATCTACAAAACAAAGGTCTCCCTGGGGGAGGGCGGAGGTCGAAACCGCCGGAGGAAAACTAATCCCCCTTCGGTTCTCGGAGACCGCGCTTTCTCCTAGAAAACTGCACCCTAGACCGGGGACATGTGGGTTAGCGGTGCAGGCAGGACCCCAGGCGTCCCGCCGAGTGTTTACACCGCCGGCGGGCGAGGCCTTGCTGCTGCGGACGACCTAGTCTGCTCACACACGCTCCGACCCAGAGCGGTGCTAGAGGTGACTGCCTCAGTGAGCCCCTCTGCGCAGGAGGTCACCCTTTAAGAGCAGCAGGAATAACAGCTCCCATTTTATGAAGCACTGGGCATTAGACACCCTACAGGGCCATTTACAATCCTTTCCAATGCTTACAACTGAGCCTTTTGACTGGTAAACAGAAGGGTCAGAATTCAAATCCCGAGCCATCTGGCTGACGAGCCCTATCCTTTGTGTAACACATCTCCCTTTCCCTGAGAAGGGCAGGGAAAAGGCTGGAGACAAGTTAGCGGTATCGCCCGCGGGGCGTTTGTGGGGGGGGGGGGGGGGGGAGGGTGTGTGGAATTACCACCCTTGATAGAATGTGGACCTGGACTCACAGCACTACAGGCTTACCTCAACCCTGTCTATACAGAAAGGGCTGTCTGATGGAAGAACGTGGGGCTGGTGTGCAAGCTTGGGCAAGTCTAATGTCAACTGTAAAATCAAGGCAACACCTGCTCAACCTGTCACGGGACTGATATAAAGAGAATGAGTGCATTTACAAATGGTGTTCCCTGGAACCCCAGGATGGAGTTTCTCAAGCTTCAGGGCACGTAAAAATCCCCCCGAGGGGGCTTGTTAAAATGCAGGTTCCATGGCCTCCACTAAGAGGTTCTAAATCCGTGTGTCAGTATGGGGTTGGGGAATCTGCATTTTGCCTGACATGCCTGGTAATCCTGTAACTGATGAAAGAGAGCAAACATTAAGGAGCCCTGGCCTGTCTGGGTGGCAGTGCCTCCAAAGGTGGGTATTGGTGGGTTAGGGAAGAGATAGGATACATGGGCAGGATCCAAAGTCCCCCAGCCCAGCTTCACCCAGAATGCTCTGCTTTGATCTCTTTTATACATTGGGTTTTCAAGTAAGATCTCATTTGAAGGAGAATTACATGATTTAAACACAAACATAAAAAAATAAAAAAGATCTCAATCCACTGCTACCCATGAAGATGCTTTGGGTAAGTTAAAGGTGCTCTCCAGATACGTGTAATTTTAGTCAAACCTTGGCCATCTAAAGCTCTCAGGGAGTGAATCATTCTAGAGAGCCTAATTTTCCTGATAGCATTAAAACTTTTTTCGTAAATGTTAATGGTTTTGTGGGGAATATGTTACACTCTTCCCTGCCTTTTAAGCCAGAGAATAAAGAACGTAATTAAACTGTTGTTTGAAAACTCAGGACCACTGATTGGATACTGTGTAGCCATCCCAAAGGTTAGTCTTGCCAAGCTTGATGGGAAAGAAGGTGCATTCAGTTCTACACTCAGTCTCCCTGATGCAGACCAGGGTTTCTGTAACATGGAGTGAAGGCAGAACAACATGGTGAAACAGGAGGGCGCCAGGGATTTGGAAGCATGAGCTCCACACTCCCGTCTGCCACCTATGGGCCCTGGGACCCAGAGCATGTCCCTTCACCTTTCTTTATCTGTAAGGTGGGAAGTCAGACCAGGCAATCTGCAGCGTCTGGGGGCCCGGACATTCTCTAAGGTGGGGTTTTCAAACTCCATTGCCTTCAAGGGCCTAGCAAAAGCCTAGCAGGTGGGGCCGATGGGACACAGGGGAGCAAATCCCTGTCCAAAGGCACAGCCCAGTGCAGCATCAAGAAAAGCTGAAAAATCTAGATTTTTCTGTGAAATTCCTGATCTCTAAAATGTTGGTGCCTGTAGTGGATGGGAGGGCTGGCTCACTCACCTTCCATGCCACTGTCCTCTGGACACCTCTTGTCCTTCAGAGACCAGGATATGAAACACTGCATTTCTTGTTTCTTTAGAGTCTGGGTTTGGGATTTGAAATCAGTAGTGTTTTGAAAGGCAAAGCGAGGCACAGGCTGTCTTCCAGATCCTGATGTGGAGCCCTAGCTGTAACAAAGTCTGGAAACACAGGTCAGATAGAATTCATCTGTGGGCACCATTAGGCCGGAGTGTCTTCTGGTCTCTTTGGGCCCTAACACTTGTTAGACAGCAGAGCAGCAGCTGCCAGTGTGGACAGCCTCAGGCGGCTGACCTTAGGGAGAAGCGGTCAAATGGCCACCTACATACACCCTCTGGATCTTTCTCTTCAAAGGTCTCCCGCTCCCCTCCTCCACTCCTGAGAGACCCTTGGTTGTTCAGAGACTCAGCAGAGAACCCAAGACTCACGTTCTCCTCTGGGCCCAATTCTCGTGCCTTCTCCCACAGAGGGGATTAAGGACACACAATTCTATTTTCCAAAGGAGGGCAGAGATCGCTATTCTTCAGGCGGGGTCCTGCCAGGCGGTTGGCATGGAGCCCCCTGCTGCTTCCCTCCATCTCTTTCAGCGTGTTCCAAAGTGAGCAGCTGGGGGCTTCTTAACAGGGGCTCATGTTTCCAACTCTGTTTTCCCCTGAGCTGTCTAAACTGGATTTTATCTGCCCAAGTGGTGTGTGGGTGGAGAGGATTTAGGGACATTGATGGGACGGTCCATTTCACACATAAAAATAGCTGTTATTTACCAAGGGCCTGTTGAGTGCTGGCTATCATTTCTAATTCTCACAACAACCCTGAGGGGCAGATATCACTCTCCCCATTCTACAGATGAGGTAACTGAGGCCCACAAAGTTTAGGGACTTTCCCAGGATCCTACAGATAGTAAGTGGTAGAGTCAAAATTTGAAAGCAAACTCTTTATCTATGATGAAGCGAAGTGGTGGGTTACTCTTGGACCCTGAGCAGATTCTTTTTAGAAGTTACCCAAGACACCTGGGTGAGGCCACCAGTAGATTAGACAATGTGATACTGCCTCCTAGTGGTCAGGTCAGTGACACAGCTCCTCGAATATGGGGCCAGGAGGCCTCTCCCTTTCCTGCTACCCCAGAGTTCTGGCAGCTGATTATTTCAAGAAGTGGGCTTGGCCACTCTGGAACGGTGAGGCCTGGGAGCAAGTGAAAGCAGCTGGCTCCCTTTCTCAGGCCCTCTCACCTCTCATGGGGGAGTGGCAAGACAGCCTGGGGCTGTCAGCCCTTATCAGTGCTGGTCAGAGAGAACACAGCTCTCATTGACTCTTCTCCCTTGTGGGGAGCACCTGCTAAACTTTTTACATTTGTTGTCTCAGTTCCTTTCCCAGGTGGTGATTACCATCCGTCCCTTATTATTCAACCCTCCAGAACTTGGCGTGAGAAATCATCCCACATTATACTTTGGAAGGTGGTGCTAAGGACACTATAGTTGTCCTGATTTGAACAGCTTAATCCTCTTGAGACCTTTGCTTTACTATGATTTTATACATTGTAATATCATGTATATATTGTATATAGTCCCTTTTGAAACTTCTAGCAAACTTTTCCCAATTCAACACAATTTCTCTTATTTTTTAAATGCAAAGGAAATATTAGCACCCCTTCCCTGATAAAAATAGCTGCCACTGAGACCGTCCTCTGATGGATCACCTGGGCTGAGGATTTGGGGCCCCAGACACCTGACACCTTTCTTCCAGGAGCACATGTATCCCGCACTCTGTCATGCCAATTAGCTAAACAAAAGGTTTGTCTCTCCCTCTCTTGAAAATGCACATTTCCCTGTTCTAAGCATGTGTGTTGTTAGATGATGTGGGTCTCAGCAGGAGCTCTTCCAGCCCCTGGTGACTTTGAGTGGCAGCAACATTCTCTGCTGAGAGTGAGAATCCTTACATGGCCAGGCCACCTGCTACTGTTGCTTCCATAATAATCTCAGCAGCACAGAAGTCCTGATTTTAAAAAACAATATTCATTCTAGTGGTTCCATAGAAAACCATGAATTTGCATATTCCTTTCCACCTCAAAACTGTATGTTTTGCTTCAACCTAGAAAATAAATTACTTCGTGACACTTTTTTGACCTTTTATTTAAGAGTGTCTCCAGTCAGGGTGCTTGTGTGGCTCAGTAGGTTAAGCACCCAGCTCTTAGTTTCAGTTCAGGTCAGGATCTCGCAATTCGTGAGTTTGAGCCCCACATCAGGCTCTGCGCTGACAGTGTGGAGCCTGCTTGGGATTCTTTCTCTCTCTTTCTCTATCTCTCTCTCTCTCTGCCCCTTCCATGCTTGTGCTCTCTTTCTCTCTCAAAATAAATAAACATGAAAAAATTAAAAAAAAAAAAAAAAAGAGTATCTCCTGTCTTCTTCATTTAAGATGCATTTTTCCATTCCAAAGCCTAGCTATCTCCTAAGCAAGCTTTGGGGTTCTGCTCAGGTATTGCCTTCTTTGGGAAGTCCTCCTTAACTGCTGGGTAAGTTCTGTCCCTTCCCACCCTGCCCTGTGATTGGGTAGCACAGGGGTTTACTGAGAAAAGCCAAACAATGTAATTAAGGTGAAAGTATACACATGCATCTACATGTAAAACTCAAGAATCAATAAAACTTGAGATAAGTAACTTCTGATTTTAGGGGAAGCTATAGCTCATGTGGGTGAGCATCAGAACCTTAAAGCCATTTAAATGTTTTATGTCACTATATTGGTAGTTGTAGCTCCCTTTTTAAAAATTGACTTTCTGATAACACTAGCAAGAACCATACTGAAAAATGTTACTTGCCCAAGGGACCACAAATAAATACTTGCTTAAATGAAAGTAAAGAAATGTAATTAACTGTATGAAGTTATACTAAATGATTTCTCCAGGAAGCCAGTGGGAAATTATACCTAACAAATAGCTGCAGAATAAAGTCTGTTGTTGAGAGGTTATTAACCTAATCAGATAATCAAATTTCACCACCAACCGTAACCATCTGATTTGCCCATGTCAAAATAAAGCCATTGTTAACCCTTCTTAATGAAATCAGAATGAGGAGGAACGGGGTGGCTTGTTCCAGAACAATGTCTTTCTTTAAAAAGAAACCTTACTAAATTTTTCCCCAACTCCAAAAACAAGACTTTACCATTGTTCAGTAAAGATCTGAAACTATCAGTCTTAAAAAAAAAAAAAAAGAGATGAAATTGGAAATTAAATTCATGGATGTTTTCTCTTCGTTGAAGTCATTGACAAAGGGGGAAATAAACAAATAGGCTTTGCTCTCAAAATTTGGTGAAACAAATTTGTTCCAAGGCTGAGGTGTTCCTTGCCAGTTTTAAACCCAAGGTACATTTTTATAGCCAAGAACTAAAGCCCTGAAACACAGTGATCCACAGAATAATGGAAATGCTGACACAACCTTCACTTCAGCAGCAGGAATGGTGCCACTATAATTTATGGAGAACACATTTTGGTTTTGTCAGGTTTTTAAACATAGACTGTTATAAATTTGAAGGAGGACTGTCTTGTTAAAGCTTCAAATGGCATGTGTTAGTATTGGTTATGCATCATGTGCTGTATTTGGAATGGCATTTGTAGAACACAGTTTATCCCAATGGGAAAAGAGGACACTGAATCCTGTTGTTTTCCAAACAGTATTCTCTGATTAAAAGCACCATGGTCATCATCAACATGATCATAACCAGCTGGAAGATCTTAGTAAAGGTGTCCATCCTCAGACAGATTCTTTCCTTCCTTTCTTCACTGATGCATTCATTATTTGACAAATATTTATTGAGGATATTCAGTGTCATGTCTTGGCTCAGGCAATGGAGATAAAATGATGATTATAATATCATCTCTGCCCTCTAGGATTTTATATTTTGTAAATATAGAAAGATTTTTCAAAGATACTGTGTGATGTGTGTAGATGTTGTATGTGTATGTGTATATATGTGTGTGTAAAGATATATATGTATTATATAGATATGTGTGTGCGCATAGATATAGTATGTGTGTAGTTTTAAAGAGAGAAGTCTTACTGACAACCCCTCTTTCAGGAAGGGACCCAGCAACAGGTGATGAACCTTGTTTCTGCGGGAGTCATTGGTGACTGGACGAGGAGTGTAAAAGGTTAATCTCAGAGGTCTGGCTGTTGAACATAGATTCCATTCTCTGGACCCCTGGAACTGATTTCTTTAGGGGAAAGAGTAGATTAGTAGGGAATCCTGAGTGCCACTCTATCTCTCATTCTATTATGCCCTTGCCTTGCTTATGAAAGCCTTTGTACAGAGTAGTAATTTTTGTGATTCTCTCTGAAAAAAAGTTGTTTGTGATTGTCTTCTTTGTTGTGGCGTTTTCTTTGAAGTAATTACCATTATCACAAGACTTCTGAATAGATAGAAATTGTGATAAGCATGGGGATAAACAGAGGAGACTTGTCTGTCTACTCCATCATTTTCTAAAGGTATGACTCAGGATTTGTACTCTGAAATGGGGATAAACCAAGGCCATCCCTATTACAAGTGGGTATATCACAAGAGTCTCAGTGATGACCAATGGGGAGCAAGATCCTGGGCTCAATCTGTCAGTTAGGGGAATGTGGGGAACTGGAGATAGGAGTAGAGGGAGAAGCTCCAGAACCCTGCAAAAGATGCCCCCAAATAGGACATGAACTGTGATGTATCTTTTATTTTTTTTAAGAGAGGGAGGAAGGGAGAGAAAGAGAGAGAGAGAGAGAAAGAGAGAGAGAGAATCTCAAGCAGGGTCCACATTCAGCACAGAGCCTGACATTGGACTCAATGATTCCACAACCCTCAGGATCATGACCTGAGCTGAAATCAAAAGTCGGCCACTCTGGGTGCCCGGGTGGCTCTGTTGGTTAAGTATCCGACTTCAGCTCAGGTCATGATCTTGTGGTTCATGAGTTTGAGCCCCACATCAGGCTCCATACTGATAGCTCAGAGCCTGGAGTCTGCTTCAGATTCTGTCTCCCTCTCTCTCTGGACTTCCCTCACTCATACTCTCTCTCTCTCTCTCTCTCTCTCTCTCTCTCTCTCTCTCTCTCAAAAAAAAAAAAAAAAAAGAGTTGATGCTCAACTGACTGAGCCACCCAGGTGCCCCCTGTGATGCATCTTCTAGAGGAGTATTGCATCACCGTAAAAGATGATGTTTATAAAGACCAAAATAATAGCTAACATTTATTTCACACTCACTAAGCTACGCTCTTTTTCAATTATTGCATTTGAGTGTCATAGTCTTTTGTTAGATGAGGAAACTGAGCCTTAAGCATTGGGCAACTTACCAAAATGGGATAACCATAAATTCTTGGACAGTCGTACCTTGTATCTGATGTCTTGAACTAATTATGAGCAGCACCCCCTTTTACTCTCATGTATTCCCATTTGGGTAATGAGTTCTATGATTACCCAGGGTCACACAGCTAGTAATAAGCAGCATCCCTACTGTCTGACTTCAAACCCATGTTCTTTTTTATTTACTTATTTGAGAGAGAGAGAGAGAGAGAGCACAACCAGAAGAGGGGTAGAGAAAGAGGGAGAGAGAATCTTAAGCAGGCTCCATGCTCAGAGCAGAGCCCAATGCGGGGCTCAGTCCCATAACCCTGGGATCATGACCTGAACCAAAATCAAGAGTCAGATGCTCAATCAAATGAGCAACCCACGCATCCCCAAATTCGCGTTATTAACCACTATGCAATAAGTATGTTTGTTTCAATATTTAGAAGGGAAAAAAAGAACAGTGCAAAATTATATGTGTATATTATCATAATTGTTTTTAAAGCATTCTGTGCACAGAAAAAACTGGAAGCAAATGCATATGTGATTAGGTATGGATGGAAGAAATATAATAGATTTTTAAAAAGTAGTTCCTCTACTTTCTGAGTTTTCTAAATTTTCTCCAATTAGAATGTATGATTTTCATAAGGAAAATAATATTTTTTTTAAATGCAGGCATAAAAAGCATCTCAAGTAGTATTTCATGAATAAGTATTATTTGATATTTTAGATGCTATCAAAAATTTGGTAGAATAAAGCCAAAAAGAAATGAAGGAGAGGGAGGAAAAGAAGGAGAAAGAAGAGGAGAAGGCCCTTGGACTAAGAGGTAGGAATCTATCATCACCTAACAACCTGCCCATGGTGTGGCTTTGGCCTTGTTTCCTTGGAAATCCCTGGAAGGCCAAATCTAAGGGACAACATAGTGTAATAGGTACAAACACATGTTTTACAGACATAAAAGACATTTTAGAGTTGGAGAGATTTTAACATGGACCGGATGTTAAATGATATTATGAAATTTCTGTCACTTAAACATTTTTTTTAGCTAGGATGATGGTATTGTTATTGTGAGTTATATGAAAGAATGTCCTTCCTCCTGAGAGTTGCCTGCTGAAATATTTAGGGATGAAGTGTCATCATCATCTCCACAATTACATTCAAATGACTCAGGAAAAAAGTGAGAAGTGTGTGTGTGTGTATAAGCACACGCGTATGCATGTAAAGAGAGAGAGCAAATGTGGTAAAATGTTCTTTATTTACATGGAGGAGCTATGGATGCCCATTACTTTACCCTGAAAATTTTTTGTATGCTTGCAAATAGTCAAAGTAAAAGCTGAGATGAAAATTTTAATAAGAAATAAGAAAGCAAAAAAAAAAAAAAAAAAAACAAGACAAAAAAGCATATGTTAAAATAATGATAATAAAGAATCTGGTTTCAGAGACAGAGATTTCAATTCTACTCATACGGTTGAAGTGCTTTATAACCCTGTGCAAGCCTTTTTGAGCCTCAGTGTTTTCATCTGTAAAATGGCGCGATAATAATACCAACCTCACAAGCGTTTCTACAGGATTAAATTAAGAAGATCATGTGTATAAAGCATCTACCACTGTGCCTGTCCACAGTTCATATGAGGAAAGATCATCTGATCAAGCAACACCAAATAGGAGCCCTGTGACAAGACCGTAGGGCTTTGAAGAATTCAAAATGAAGGCAGGTATTTTCCTTTTATAGCCCCATTTTCCATGTAAATACAATGAAGCTTGATGTTATATGGAAAACTGTAATAGCTCATAAATTTGAAAGGAGGTGAAATCACAGAATTAAGTGGCCTAATAGTTTTCATCAGCTCTGACCAAGTCTAGTCAACCACAAGTGGTTTCTATTGTATTTGTGTTTGTTTTGTTGTGTTTTGTTTATAGTCTGTTTTCTCTACCTCTGAGCTAGGGTTCAAGTGAAGGGCAAAGGAACTTTCACTAAACCCCTATAGGTTTAGTTCCAGTGGGCACCCCAGGGTAATCAGCACTCACAAATTGAGGATAACCTTGAGTTTCTTACAGATTCTTAACTGTAGAGAACAAATAGATGGTGTGAGGGGAATGGGGGCTTGGGTTAAATAGGTCATGGGGATTAAAGAGTGCACTTGTGGTGATGAGCACCCAGTGATGTATACAAGTGTTGATAGGGTGCCTGGATGGCACAGTTGGTGTAGCGTCTGACTCATTTTTCGGCTCAGGTCATGATCTCACGGTTTTGTGAGTTTGAGCCCCCCCTCCTGCTTTAAGCTGGCAGCTCAGAGCCTGCTTGGGATTCTCTCTCTCCTCTTTCTCTCAGCCCCTTCCCCACTCACACTATCTCTGTCTCTCTCAAATAAATAAATAAAAACTTTTTAAAAAAGTGCTGAATCACTATATTGTACACCTAAAATGTATGTTAACTAGAATTAAAACAAAAACTTAAAAAAAAAAAAAACCCTTGGGTTTCTTAAATTGGTACCCTGATAAAACAAAACAGCAAGATACAAGTTAAACCTCATGGGTAATGATGATTATAATAGTAAAAAAATAAATCAATATTTTACCCAAGCTTATACTTATTGAGTACTTAATATGTATGCCTGTAATGTGCTGAAAATGCAGAGGTGAATAAGATAAAGTGCCTGCTAATAATTTCATGGTGGGAAGGATTGACATGGACATAGCTTATGATAATTATATATTTGTACAGCACTTTATAGTTTACAGGTCATTTTCCCTACATTGCTTCTCTCAGCTAACCACCAAGAGGTAGCATCCATGGTGGGAAAGTGTCTTCTCATTGAATCCCCTTAATTTTCACAGAGTGATACCGTGTCATGCATACTGGGCAAGGAAAGCTTCAGTTCTGATCTCACCATCATCCATATCATGACATACCAGTTCCTCAACTTTTATTTAACCTAAGAGGTGAGACCCACATCTTATTCATCTTCATATCCTAATTTCCTGCAAGGAGCCCAGAATATAGTAGCTAGTCAATTAATGCTTGTTGAAGGAAGGAAAGCAGGGAGGCAGGGTGGGAGGAAGGCTTGGGAGGAAGGAGGAAAAAAAAGAGGGAGGGAGGAAAAAGGAAGGAAGGAAGGAAAGAAATTCAATCAAACTCTAAGAATTTATCAAGCCACTACCATGCACCTAACATGTGCTAAGCACTACGAGAAATGCAAAAGAAACCTAAGAGACAGATGTCCCTGTCCACAGACTTTCAAACTAATATCAGTGAAATAATTTAAAGACAATAAGGAAAACTTACTTTTAGGTAAAAAAAAAAAAATCTAAAGAAAAATGATTACCCCAGGGTGTGTATTTTCTGACAAATCAAAGAGAAGTTGCAATTTCAAGGAAATACAATTTATTTGCAATTTAATTTCTCGCAATTTCATGAGAGTGACTTCTCTTGTGATCTGTAACATTGCCAAACTAAACTAAGGTTCAGTTGTCAAAGTTTGCACCAAATAAAAATTCCAATGAAAAATCTCAGTGAACTGAAAATCCCCTTTAAAAAGCAGCTCCAATGTCAGCATTACAATTTCACTTACATATTCAACAGCCGTCTGTCTTCATTACGAATAATAAACTAGCATCTCTTTTAAATATACAGGTACTGAGTTATAGATGCATAAATTAACCACGACTCAAGTAAAGAAGAAAAATCTATTTAAGTCTGCATTAATCTTTTATTGGCTTTTCCACTTGTCATAAACAGTTTGTAACCAGATATATATCATCATACTAAACATCATGTAAAACCTCTCACTCAATAATCCAATTGATATCCAGGTAATATATCCAGTGACAACAGTTCTCAAATGGGCCATTTTATAACCCAGGCAAAGGTTAACCATCCTTAGCTTCCTAAATGTGATCCTGCTGCTTACTAGTGACTTTCAAACAACATCCTGTTTTATGGCTAGTTAATTATTTTTTACTAACATTAATGCATCCCAGAACTGGGACCATCAAGCAATATGCTGAAAGAGATGTCTATTATCTTTTACTGTTGTTGGACTTTTTTTCTCCCACACTTAAAAAAATTTTGTTTATAGCATTCTTGCTGAATACTTAAATTTTATCTATCCTTTACTATTTATTTATCTATGCCCTTTTCCTTAATTTCTAAATGAATTAAGATGAGCCTCTAAAATACATAATCCATGCAATGTAGGCAAATTTACTAAATAAATTAAAATAAACCAAAAGTAGGAGTAAAAAAATGAGAGCCTAGTGTGAACCTAGTGCCCTAAATAAACACCCTCCAGGGACTCCTGAACATTTCTTGAAGTTAATTCACAAATTTGGCTCTGAACTCTCTAACAACCAATATAATCAGGAAAACATCATTCATTCATTCATTTGCTTATATGCCAAATATTTATTTCACATATTAAATGAAGGGCACTTTGTTGGACACTGATTATACAGCATAGGATAAAAAGTGACTCAGTTTTTCCCCTTGGAGAATTTGCCATCCAGCTATGCTGACAAATTTTACCAATTAGACATATAGTAAGCCAATTTGACAATAAATTATATTTTAAAAATTAAGCCAATTTGACAATAAGTTATATTAAAAAACAATTAGACATATAGCAATAAATTATGAAAACTCCATGAAGGAAAAATAATATTCTAAGAGAGAATATTAGGGAAGATGAAACTTTAGACTGGGGGAAGTGAAATTTAACCTGAGTCCTCCCTCAATTGTCTCCTTGTTTCCATTTTCCCCTATTTTATTTTATTTCATTGAAAGAGGGAGAGAAGCAGAGAAAATCCAAGTAGGCTCAGCGCTGTGAGCACAGAGCCCAATACAGGACTCTGTCTCACAAACTGTGAAATCATGACTTGAGCCAAAACCAAGAGATGCTTAACCAACTGAGCCACCCAGGTGCCCCTCCTCTTCTTTCTTAATAACAATTTTTTTTTAATAATAGAACTTCAGTCTTTAGCAAGGCACATTGCTCCCCCAATAAAACATTAATTTTCCACCTTCCCTGTAGCTGGAGGTGACCACATGGCTAAATTCTGGCCAATAACATAAACTGAAATACTGGGTCAGCTTCCAGAAACTGCTTAGAGAAGCAGCCGTGGCTAGGAGAAGCATCCTTTTGCACTCCCCACTTCCTCCCACTGATTGCTGAAGCTCTATTAGCTTTTTGAACTATGAAGTGATCTTGAAGATGACGGGCATATGTTGAGGATGGCAGAGAGCAAACATGGAAACTGAAATGACACTCTGGAGAGGCAAGATGAACTCTAGGTTCCCTATCCCACTCTTCTGCTTAAGAGGCGTACAAGTGTCTCTTATTTAATCCACTGTTCTTTGAGTTTCACTGTGGTCTGTAGCTGAACATAAACCCAATGGATTCCATAGTGAAGAGACAGGCAAAGGGTTGAGAAAGGAGAATTCCAGTCAGCAACCTTGGAAAAGACTGTGGTTTACTTCAGGGCCTGAAAGAAGATCTGTGTAGAAGAAGCCTAAGTGGCACACAATGAGACTGAAGAGACAGGCAAGGACAGGCCATTCAGTCTCTGGGTTAGAATTTATTCTAAGGGCCACAGAGGCAGCTGGATGTGAGATCAGTGGTTTCCAAACCTTCTTGTTGGCCAAGGAATGTTTCCTTCAAATATAATCTAAGGCAGGGGCACCTGAGCCTGGGTGGCTCAGTCGGTTAAGCGTCTGACTTCGGCTCGGGTCATGATCTCACTGTTAGTGAGTTTGAGCCCCACGTGGGACTCTGCTGACAGCTCAGAGCCTGGAGCCTGCTTCGGATTCTGTGACTCCTTGTCTCTCTGCCCCTCCCCCGCTCATGCTTTCTCTCTCTCTCTCTCTCAAAAAAATAAAATAAAATAAATAAACATTTAAAAAAATGTAAGGCAAATGCAGAAAACAGATTAAAATGGAGCTGCCCTGGATAGAAGCATGCATCCAGGCCTCAGAGCCCATTTCCTCTTCTCCCTTCACTCTCTCTGTCTTAGTGGCTCCTGAAGTAGCCTAGAAGACAACTACGGCTCTTGGGAGCACAGTGTGAATGCTCACAGAGTCCTGAAGGTAAACTAGGCACTGGGGAGAAACACAAATCTCCCTAGCATGAGACCAGAGAGAAATGTCTCCTCTGTGTCTTCCCAGAGAGAAGTTTGTAATGGCTTGTTGGCCAAGACACAATTTTAAGGGTGGGGAAGAGGAGAGCAGGGGATCAATGCAAAACAATGCAGCCCAGAGATTTCACCCTCCCTTGGGCTGGCTTAACATAGGATAGCCTCCGCCTGGCACTGGGATGCTTTTTCTGTACCCCCACCCACTCGACCTTCGTCAAGCTCTGTCTCCGCTGTAGTCTGGACAGCTGCCTGGGAGTCCCCTCTGGCTCTGTCAACAGGGGCTTCTTGCGGGGCCAGTACCTCCCCCACAAAGATTTCCATCACGCACTTGTTTGGCCTGCAAATAAATTGGCAACGCAGCTGAATTTAATCTTTTGATTCCCCCTTGAGAACCAATTTCTCTAAGCCATTCCCATGTAGACAAAAAGATTTTGTCTCAGTAAACCTGTTTATTGACCAAAACTGTCGCCTCTGCTCTGACCGCTGACCTTATCTGAATATTCAAATCTATCACAGATCGCAAGTTCAAATGATTTTGGTGCCCTCTGGAAGCCCTGTTTTCATAGTGAGCTGATTACGAATGACAATATTATAAGGGCTTTAATTGAGATTCTACAAACAATTTGCACCCTGGATTTACAAACCTAATATATTCAGAAGTGTGAATGCTGCTGACACTATTTTTTTTTTTTTGGAAGTGAAAGTTGGCCATGTCTATATAACTGCTGCCACTTCCCCTAGCCAACGTGTTTCCACCTTCACCACTGTCACCACTGTCATAATCCTTAACTGAAACCTGCAAACAGTTCTGCATTGCAGAGGAAACCCCACTCATGTTATGGACGTGAATGAGTCACGATATAGATTCTAGTACTTGCATTAGTGCTGCCTTAGGCAAGCCACTTATTTCTTCTTTATTTTACCCCTCTTGGCAATCAAGGGAGGATAAAATAATTCTACATCCAACTTACAAAATTGATGTTTGGATAAAATT
The DNA here is from genome assembly GCF_018350195.1 of Panthera tigris. Lineage (NCBI taxonomy): Eukaryota > Metazoa > Chordata > Mammalia > Carnivora > Felidae > Panthera > Panthera tigris. Next base: position 51,247,577 of record NC_056667.1, on the reverse strand, counting down.
AATTAACTGATATTAAAGGTTTAAAAAGTCAAAAGCAGCACTTACACACCTAAGCTGGTTTTTTTTTTTTTTAATTTTTAAAAAATGTTTATTTACTTTGAGGGAGAGAGAGAGACAGAGTGCGAGCAGGGGAGGGGCAGAGAGAGAGGGAGACATGGAATCCGGAGAAGGCTCCACGCTGTGAGCTGTCAGCACAGAGCCCGATGCGGGGCTCAGACTCACCAACCTCGAAATCATGACCTGAGCCGAAGTCGGCTTAATTGAATGAGCCACCCAGGCACCCCACCCCAGGCTCTTTTTATTAAACATACATCTTTTTTCTGGTTCTCATCGAATTATTGATTTTGTATGGTTTGGTTTTGAGCATGGTTGACACACAATGTTCCATTAGTTTCAGTTGTACAACAGAGTGATTTGACAAGTTTATACATTATGCTGTGCTCCCCACAAGTGTAGCTACCATCTGTCACCATAAAACACTATTACAATATCATTAACTATCTTCCTTATGCTGTGACTTTATTCCCATGACGTATTCATTCCATACCTGGAAGCCTGAATCTCCCACTCCCCTTCACTCATTTTGCCCATCCCTCCAACCTCCTCCCCTCTGGCAAACATCAGTTTATTCTCTGTGTTTACAGGTCTGATTCTGCTTTTTGTTTGTTTGTTTATTCATTTGTGGGGTGGTGTTTTTTTTGATTCCACGTGTAGTGTAATTATATTACACAGCCATAAAAAAGGGTAATACGCCATTTGCAACAACATGGATGGATCTAGAGGGTATTATGCTGTGTGAAATAAGTCAGACTGAGAAAGAGGAGTAAACATGCGTGTTTTTAAACAATGTAAATACATATTACTAAAATGTTAATAGTATTAAGACCTAACATTTATTGATGATTACACATGCCAGGCCCTGTATCATTCATTGCCTTACATGCAATATCTCATTGAATCTACACAAAAACTTCATGAAATGAATACTGTTATTAATTCCATTTAAGGAAATAAGGAAAACTGAGTTTCTGAGGCCAATATAACTTGCCTAAGGTCACATAGCAGGAAACCAAAACTCATCACCACTATGCTCCATAGAATTTATAGTGTAGACACTTGCAGATCTTACTGGATTTTCAGCCTCATCCTTAAAAATACAATGAAAGAAGGAGCGAGGTGAGCATCTTATGGCCAACCATCTCTTTCAATGGGTTCAACTCCTCAGTTTGCTGGTTGTAGTTGAAACAGGTGTGGTTTCCCCAATTGCTCGGTGGGGAAGGGCTCGCTTATTTGTAAAGAATTTTGTCCTTGGGTAGGAAGCAGCATGTTGGGGAGAACCTATTCATCTCGTCACCCTTTCTCTAATCTTTGGCAACTAACATGACCTGGAAAGCCAGCCAGAACTGAGTAAATTAAAGGGATGTGGTTAAAGGGAACCTCCAATCCCACGCTGGTATTAATACAGCTGACAGTAAGGAGAGGAGTATCTTTTGTACCCACCTACGCTGCAAGGGACCTGTTGTTCCAACCCACAGAAGGAAGTTTTTGCCTCTGTGCTTTGCTCTGATAAAATGAAGTACATCTATTCCAAATCAGCTGGTAAAGTACAAGCCGTCTGAAAGAAATGGCCTGTCCATGCCCTAATATTTCAGAATTTCAAAGTTGAAAATTCAATGCAGGTAATTTATAGCCTAAATTTACTGAATGCCCTTCCAAGACAGCCTATTTAATCAAAGTTAACTGGTGAAAATTATGAAGGCTCTTAATTGAGCTCTCCTATGGTGGGCTTTCAAAACAGCAGTGCAAGCACCACAGAAAATAACAAAATGAATAAACTACACTTTTCTCTAGTTCCATTTTCAAATACGACGTCTGGAATGAAGAGTTTAGATCTCTAGGTGGTGATCTTCATGCATAGTATAGTGTTTGTCCTGAATTTCATTGCTTTGAAAAAAAGATATGAAAAGTCTTGATTTAGTTGGCATTTAATGTGATTTTTATATAACTTCTGTGATATAATCAGTCGCAATGGGAATCAGTGGGAAACTTAAAGAGCAGTAAAACCTTCAGCTATTGTTCTTTCTGTGCTCTGATTGGCTTGCTGGGTATACAAAGCTGAAAAATCCCAGTTCACATACACCTACTCTATTTGTAGACACCCATAATGATTGAGTGCAGTCCAGCACCATCCCCTCTCTCAGCCCGCCAGCCAGTCAGAATGCAGGGAAGACAATAGGTATGTTGGAACAGCAACAAAGAATGTGTTGCTGTAAATCACGTTCCATTTCTGCATAGCTGGGAATAGTAATGCACAAGCCATAGGCAAGTATATTAATGTCTCCTGCTATCCATAAATGAAAAACCATGCACAACAACGCACTCTGGATTGTTATTCCAAGATAGCTTTTTTAGTATTAGATTCTTTGCTTTATTTTTTAAGAAAGCAAAATGCATATTTTACTATTTTTTGAAAGCATTTTTCCCCTTTCGCTTGGGTCCATGAGCATTTCTTTCCAGCAGATAAACACATTGTCTTTCCCGCACACTGATTGACTAGTGATGTGTTTAGAACTCAGAGATATTAAATTTCTGGAGCCCTTAATGATATCAGAAGGAAGGTATCATATCAATGACCAGGGATTTCCCTACACCTAGTCAATTTGAATTCGGAAAATTATTAGAACTGTGTGGAAACATAAAATGAAATACGCTAGCAACACATTACATGTTTTAAATATGCTTAACCATGCATTTAATTTAGATTTAATGAAATAGTTATTATATGCAACCAAAACATCAGTGTTATTAAAAACAAATTTATGGAGGATTAACAGCTGTGTTATATGTCTATACCTACCTTTGCCAGAGTCTTTCATTCTCAATAATGTGTTTTTAATCATTAACTTCTATTTATTAAATGCACAATAATTGTTTGAGTGATTCTACTGAGTGAGATTGATTAGGGTGCTCCTTGGAGTTTGGATAAATACCGATTGATAATTTAAACTGTATGAAATTGGCTCTGGAGTCTATGTTATACCAGCTATTCACATATTTATTCTACTTTTTAAGATTCATAATCAGGTATGAGGCCAAGAGAACCAGTGTGAACTCTAAGCTGCATATCTATGGGATGTGTTTGCCATTATCATCGACGATCAGGAAAGATATCAACATTTAGCAAAGGTTAAAATGTTTTCTTCATTGAGTTTTCTTTTTCTTTCTCTCCATCTTCTGCAGGAAGAGTAATTTGAAAAGGCTACAGTGGGGGAAAAGGCAATGAAGAACAAATTGCTGTACATGAAGTTTCGTTTTTGAATAGCTGGGGAGATTAATTCACTTGACTGCAACTGGTTCATTACTACCCCCAGCTACCCAAAAATGAAATATCACGTATGGTACCGTCTTTGCCCCATAGGTCATAATACTATAGTGATCACAGCAGGGCTGGGCTCGATTATGGAAAATGAGACCCCAGCCAATGCTCTCAAACACCCCCTGCCTGCCAAGGAGCTATCCGGGTGCTGTAATTGTGTTTACCTATTACCATGCCTTTATTTCATTACTTTGGACTTGCGGGATGCTATAAAAGGAGACAGGATTTTGGAAGGTTCTGGAAACTTTTACCAATGAATGCTGTGTTTAGAGAGACCTTTCTCCTACATTACTGGAGAAAATTATTTATGCTTTCCTTCCTTCACCTAAATTTTATGGCATATTCTCAGAACCCTCACCAATGGAAAAGGCAGAGAAGGCAAATAAGAAAATGAATAGCCTTCCACCCGAAACTGAAAGCACTGTTTTTCCAAACGTCACAGGCCTTTGTTGCTTTCTCTGTCTTAGGATGGGTGGAGAATAAACCTGCGGGCCAGGCATTCTTGCCTCAGTTATTCTGTTCCTTCTGGTTTCTCAGCAGCTTCTTTTTAGCACACTGTGGTCATCCTACCTCCAGCTCATCACTTATAATAATAATTGTGACCATTGATTGAATACTTAATATTTGCCAAGTGCTAACATTATCTCATTTAGTATCCATTTCTTTTTTTCCCCATTTATTTATTTATTTACTTATTTATTTTTGAGACAGGCAGCATGAGTGGGGGAGGGGCAGAAAGGAGTTGGGGAGAGAGAATCCCAAGCAGGCTCCACATTGTCAGCATAGAGGCCGATGCAAGGTTTGAACTCACAGAACCATGAGATCATGACCTGAACTGAAACCAAGAGTCAGACGCTTAACCATCTGAGCCACCCAGACACCCCTAGTGTCCATTTCAAACTGTGAGGTAGGTAGTGATGTGACCTAACACATATTGAGCAATTTTCATTTATCAGGCACTTCTATTCTCTGAATTCATGTATACCTACCACTGTATTTGGTACTATTAACCACCCCATTCTAATTGTTATAATGTTTATTTATTTTTGAGAGAGGGAGAGAGACAGAGCATGAGCAGGGGAGGGGCAGAGAGAGAGAGGGAGACACAGAATCTGAAGCAGGCTCCAGGCTCTAAGCTGTCAGCACAGAGTCCGATGCAGGGCTCGAACCCATTGACTGCGAGATCATGACCTGAGCTGAAGTCGGACACTTAACTGACTGAGCCACCCAGGTGCCCCTAACCTCCCTTTTCTAAAGATGAAGATACTAAAGTCCAGAATGGTTAAGTCAATTTCCAAGATCACAAAGTTAGTATGTAGAAGAGCCTGGCTTTCTGGCTCCTGAGACTACATACTGCCATACCAGCAGTTGTTATTTTTGTTTTAAAACGAGGAACAAAGGCTCAGAGAGGTTGGAAAATTCACCCAGAGTTACACAGTGACTCTGACAGCGTTAAAGCTAGAGTTCAAACCCAACTCTGCCTGACTCCAAATCCAAAGCATTTAACTCACCAAGCATGTGCACTATACTTCTCCCATTTCCTAGTTATGTGGGTAATTATTTATTTGAATTTATTTGGTTGTATATCCATCTCCCCTAGAGGGCTAGAAGTGTATCTGTATCTCCAGCAACCTGAACTGAATAGGTGCCCGGCTCTTAGCAGTTTTTCAGTAAACATTTCTGGAACCGGCATAATTAAGATCTTTCATGATCCCCTTTCATTACAGGCAGAGTTAGTTGCTCCATTACATGTGTACGATGTTCGCACTGGCTTGCCTTCATTGCTTTGCTCTCATGGATAGCAGATTCTACACTACACTGTAGTTATCTGTACCTGTAGTGTAGTCTCACCCACTAGATGGGGAGCTCCTCTAGGGCAGGAGAAGTATCTTACATATCCAAGTATCCTCATTGACTAGTGCTGGGCCTCGTATATAATAGGCATGTGTGGGAGAGACTGAGAGTTGTTTACCCCAATCTCCTTCCTCTTCTCCTCGGACTGGAACTCCTCTGCTTTTCCCACCTCACTTGCAACCAGGTACAGCCATCTGACTAACTTGTAGCTGGTGGGATGCAAGCAGAAGTGACACGTGCTATTTATGGACCAAGGTTTTTAAGAAATGGGTTATGTCCTCCTCCTTACTCTCTTTTCCCTTCTACCAATTGGTGCAGATAACAGTGTGCTAGAGGAACGGGAGACTACAAAATGGAAGTTGGATCCCTGAATTACCACGTGGCAGAGAGTTGCCTGCTGGCCAGAAATACTATGGACTATTGATTATATATGAATGGAAAGTAAATTTATATTCTCTTTCGGCCATATATTTTGGTCTGTTACAGTAGCCAGCATTATCCCAACTAATACAAAGTTTGATCAGTGATGAATGGGCAATACCAATCCTCAATATGAGCCCACAGGTTTTTTTTTTAATTATTTTTCAAAGATTTCTTTTTTTTTTTTTAATGTTTTTATTTATTTTTGTGACAGAGAGAGACAGAACATGAGCAGGGGAGGGCCAGAGAGAGAGGGAGACACAGAATCGGAAGCAGGCTCCAGGCTCTGAGCTGTCAGCACAGAGCCCGACGCAGGGCTCGAACCCACAGACTGTGAGATCATGACCTGAGCCGAAGTCGGACGCTCAACCGACGAGCCACCCAGGCGCCCCAAAGATTTCATTTTTAAGTAATCTCTACACTCAACGCGGGACTCGAACTTACAACCCTGAGATCAAGAGTTGCATTGCATGCTGGTTTTAGTTGGAAGAGGAGGCAGTCCTCTCTGTATAAGAGTAAAATCGACAGCTTTTTCCACTCTGTTACTTCATGAGAACAACATTATCATTAAACGAGGGTCTAGTGCTACCCACCTAACTTAATGCACCGCATGAATCAACTTCACTTTCCCTTGGAGAAAATTTAGTTTCGAACAGTTGGGTGATTTGTCCAATGTTACCACGATTGATGGGTGGCAGATCCTGGCCCAGGCCTCCTCAGTCCCAAGTTGTATCACTAAGATGGCAAACAGCTGACTAGTAACTGTTTTTCAAAAAGCCTAAAAGTAACTCACTTTGGGCTAATTTTTACATTTCTCTTATGTAAACACAGACTCAACTCAAAGCTCAGTTGACTACCATCCCTGGATTCCCTTTTAAACATATTTTTTGTAATGTTTTATTTTATTTTATTTTCGAGAGAGACAGAGTGTGAGCAGGGGAGAGCAGAGAGAGAGAAAGACACAGAATCAGAAGCAGGCTCCAGACACTGAGCGTGTCAGCACAGAGCCGGATGTGGGGCTCGAACCCACGAACCATGAGATCATGACCTGAGCCGAAGTCAGACGCTCAACCAACTGAGCCACCCAGGCACCCCCCCCTTAGATTCCCTTTTTAGAACATTTGGCATAAGGGCAAAAGTACAGATGTTACATAACAGTGGTGCTTTTTCAGACTATATCATCAAAAATTAGAGCATGTTGTTCATATGAGATTCAGGGCATTAATCTTAGTTTTTAAATAGTAATATCTTATTTTTTAAATAATCTTATTTTAAAAATAATTTTATGCAAAATAAGCATGTGCTTATTGTAGAAACTTCAGAAAATGAAAACAAGCAAAAAAGGAAAATGAGAGCCACTCAAATATAGATGAGATATATATTTTTTTAATTTTCTTTAATATTTACTTATTTTTGGCAGAGAGACAGACAGAGCATGATGGGGGAGGGGCAGAGAGAGAGGGAGACACAGAATCCGAACCAGGCTCCAGGCTCTGAGCTGTCAGCACAGAGCCTGACACGGGTCTCAAACTCACAGAATGCGAGATTATGACCTGAGGCCAAGTTGGATGCCCAACCGACTGAGCCATCCAGGTGCCCCTAGATAAGATTTATTTTACCAAAGCATAGAGTCATTACATATTCTTCTACAACATCACTTTTAATGACCACATAGTATTATGTTATATGAATATTAGCATTTATTGACTGAGGTTTTACATATATCAGCTATCAATAAAACAGAACCATAGTCTAGGGTCAGGGTGATCAAAACAGTAAACGTGACAGTTTTGTTCTTTTGCTGATCCATTCATTTGACAAATATGTTCTGGGTACTCTCTGTGTGCCAGCATTGTGTCAGGTGCTGGAGAGCCCAAAAGTGAGAGATGAACAGAGCTTTTCCTTGTTAGGGTAGCCATTGTGCAGGTGAAAGTCACCATGGTGTAACAAAATGTTGCTGCCCTACTGTACCTCCCTCATCCCTCTTACAACATGGCCACCATTCCACTGGAATAGACAGGAGCTCAAGAGAAAGAAGGACATTTTTATTTGCTTGTTTTGTTGTTTATTGAAAGCCTTTATTTATATTAAGTAGATGAAGCCCAAGAAACCATATGAATGAACATGTGATAGGTTGCATTATTTGTTAATTTTTCCTTCACTCACTGCCCTTTTCTCAGCTTCCCTATGGCTAAGGTATACTCCCTACTCCATCCATTGACTTTGACTTTGGCCATGTGACTTGCTATGAATAAATGGAATATGGGTAGAAGTGCCAGTGTTGCCGTTCCAAGTAGAGGTTAGAGAGGATGGCATATTTCTCCCATTTAGAAATGGGTATGCTCAGGGCACCTGGGTGGCTCAGTCAACTGAGAATCCAACTTCGGCTCAGGTCATGATCTCCCAGTTTGTGAGTTCAAGCCCCACATTGGGTTTGCTGCTGTCAGCGCAGAGCCTGCTTCAGATCCTCTTTCCCCCTCTTTCTGCTCCTCCCCTGCTTGTGCTTTCTCAAAAATAAACATTAAAAAAAACACAAAACACAAAAAAAAACATTAAAAAAAGAAGTGGGTATACTGTCTTGTGCTCTCGCCCTATACCATTAGAAGAGTATGTTTTCAACAGATAGCTGTTGCTCCTTCAGTTTGTCTGGGTCCCAAAATGAGAGATACATGGAGCTACCTGAACCTAACCTGTAGCTTAAGGCAGAGCTTCCCCAGAGACCCACAGATCTATAGGCAAGAAATAAATGTTTGCTATAATAAGCCACTGATACTTTGGGATTGTTTCTTATACCACATCATCATAGCAATAGTAGACTAATCCAGAACTACACAAAATAAAGTACTCAGTTGTGAGTACTCATCATCTTTCTGCCTCACCAGTCAGAATCAGTCTCCCCTTTGTGCTTCCTTAGTGTTTTCATGTGCCTCTGTTATAGCTGACACTTACCACAACCTGCCTCTATACACATATTGTTGTATATGTGTCTGGAATATAAGGTATTTGCTGTTTTGTTTTGTTTTGTTTTGTGTTTTGAGGGGAGGGTACTCTTCACAGTGTCTCTAGACTATCTAGTGCTCAGCATGTAGTAGATATGCAAAGATACTTAGTTGAATGAATGAATTAGAAGGTCTTCTAATTAGGTGAGCTGGTGGAATGGAACTGATCAATGGCATGCCACCCTACCCCTCGAGATGCAATATGGTATATAAATTCAAGCACAAAAATTGCATCCTACTTTTAGTGGAAATAGGGAAGAATAAGCAGACATTTAAACCAGGCAAGTTATACAGGAGACAGTAATTTATCCTAGAAAGACACTGCGCCAATAGTCAAGAGACCCAAATTCAGGTTCTGATTTGGATACGAGCCAGCTGTGTTACCTTGGGAAGCTACTTAACCTCTCTGGGCTTCATTTTTCCACCTGAAATGTGGAACGGGTAATTTTACTTACAACATTGTTATAAAGATCCAGAAATATGTACACATATGACAGAAAAATATCAAGCCCTACTAGTCCATATTAAGCCTAGCAAATCAGCTTGCTATCTTTTTTATGGGAAGGCAGCTCCCATTCCATACACCTCCAGGAAGCCAAATGATGGATCATTAAATGACCACTTAAGCTCACATTGAACCACTGTAGGAGTTGCTTGCTTAAAGTGATTACTGTTTGGCAGTGACTTTTGACAGGTGCTTGTTTTTCATCTGGAAAACAAAAACTGAATATTTTAAATGTTTTATTGCCAGGGACTATGTTAAAATTGAGATTTATTTTTACTTATTGTATCTTCCAGGCAAAGCTAATTCCTCTTCTCAGTTCCCTCAGGATTTAGTTTACACCTTCTTACAACTGAATTGTTTGTATCCCAAACCAGTTTGTGAGATCTTGAGGCCCAGGCCCATGTGGGAGGTTTTCAAGCTATGCTAGAGTACGGAAGTATACAGTAAGTAAAATTTTAAAAGGACTTTTAAACAAAGCAATTAGCATTTTATGTGTTAGAACTCAAGGGACAGCTTAAATTTTCCACAAAAGTTGTGTATGTTCAATAATACCTTGTTTATCAATGATGTCGATTAATTGAGAAACTATTGTGCCTTTTATATATGCTATGCAAAAAGTACATATGTAACTATGATATTCTAAAATGTATTTTATCTTCCTTATTCTCTTTTATAGAGAAATCATACATGATGTTTCATTTCCCGTCCCGCTCTAGATCTTGAAGATGGATTTGAGTCACAAAGCACAAAGGAAAGAACACAGATTTTGGATTCTGATATTTCATGGTCAAATCCTCACTCTTGCCTTTTATACATCTTGTGATGCTAGGCATGATTCTTGACATTTTTTTTTTTTAAGTTCAGTTTCCTTATCAGCAAAATGAGGATTACATTACTTCTCTTGCAGGGTTGCAAAGTTTAGAAATAATCTATGAAGATACCCAGCACCATTCCCTACACATAGTAGGTGTTCAACAAAACACAGTTACCATTGCTTAGTCATTATTATTGTGCTTTGACGTAGGACAGTGGTGACACTCAGAGCTTTTGCCCCTAAATGAAAAGGCTCCATGTTACTGTACTTTTAGTTCTTCTAGTTTTATAGTTTTTCCATCTTCTCCCTCACTGGTAGGCCACCAGTTGTCAATTCTAATGGCCATCAGTAAGAAATGACAGCTGCCTCTTCTTGCTGTCAGACTGCTACCAACTAAGTTTCTGCCTCAAATCTGCTTGGAATTATATGTCAAATGGAATAAATAATACTGAGCAGAGACTGAAGATGCCTTCCATGGGGCCAAGTGAATGATATTTAGTGCATGCGCTTTGTTACATCTACTTTGGGGACTCAGTCTTCTTTTCTCTGTATTACACTTTGTATCAGGGTTTCTTTTTTTTTTTTTTTTTTTTTAACGTTTTATTTATTTTTGAGACAGAGAGAGACAGAGCATGAACGAGGGAGGGGCAGAGAGAGAGGGAGACACAGAATCGGAAGCAGGCTCCAGGCTCTGAGCCATCAGCCCAGAGCCCGACGCGGGGCTCGAACTCACAGACCACGAGATCGTGACCTGAGCCGAAGTCGGACACCCAACCGACTGAGCCACCCAGGCGCCCCTGTATCAGGGTTTCTGAGGGCTAAGACGGCTAGCTGAATAATATACTGACAATAAGGGTCTGCTGTATTTCTTTCCTGGAAAAGAAAGCAGTCTGAGAGACACATCTCTAGATAATATAGCATATATACCTTTAATATGGCATCGGTTCCTTTAAAAATGTTACTGTTGTTGTTACTATTATTATTACTGTCTTGAAGTCATTTTGCTCTGTGGTGTATGCAATGGGAAGAGCACTCGATTGTGAGTCTGTTTTAGGTTCTGGCCTCCAATCCGTGAAATGACTTCTAGAAAATGACTCACCCTCTCTGGGCCTTAGTTCCTTAATCTAAAAAAAAAAGTGAAAAGATTCAACGGGATGATGTGTGAGCTCCTACATTCTATGAATCTACATCAAGGTACCCAGACGATTGCTTGGCAATAACTACAGTACATCTGGAAATAGACTTCACTTTACAGCTTTGGCCTTCGTGGTTTCCTCTAACTCAAGTACGTCAGTTGATAGCCAAATTCTTAACACCATTTTCTGGTCTCTTTACTATTTCTTTTTATAATGATTTTGTCCTTAATTTGGACTTATTTCAAGGAGAAAGATGTTAACTACTTAAAAGTGATGGGACGTTTTAATCTGGGCTGGAAAGCCTGTTCCTTGAGAATGGCTTAATTAACATTTCCAGGTTCATAACATTTTCATTTATTCATCTTTTTGTTTTTAAATGGTTTTTTAAGTTTTCCAGAGACGGCGATCTCACGTTCCTAATGGATTATAAGAAAGAGAGTGGGTCTGTTGGGATCTGCATTCTTATTAGCTTTAAGATTCACATTAAGAAAAAAAGGGAGCTTAAGCAGAATAGGTCCACCGTGCTAATAAAAAAAGAAACAGAACTTTTTAGTTGAACACAAAATAATGTAGTAAGATTGCCGAGCAAAAAGCAGATTGAAGAAAGGGCCTCCCTGTGACCTTGGAACAGGGCAAATATTTTTCTTCCCTGAACTCATTCTCCACCAGAGGAAACCATGTCTTACGTGTCAGTAATGAGCATGCCAGGGCAAACTTATCACAGTGCCACGGTGACACAGAGACTGATTCTGTGAAGGGAGCAGTGAGCTCCTGGGTCAGGACGACAAAACCTAAAATGCACAGCTGGGTGGCCCTAGATGAATTGAGGGATGGTTGGCCTCCAGAAATTGGGGCAAGAAGGAAGTGCGTCTGGCACTGTGTTCTGCACATAGTGGAGAGGCCCAAATACAAATTAAATTCAGTTCGTTGAAAAAACACTGGTCCAAGCCTGGCCTCCACTCCTGAGCTATTGCTAACCAGTGGTATGTTCTTAGACAATGTATTTCATATTTTTGGCTCTGTTACCACATCTGAAAAATGGGACTATTAATACTAACTCAGCATACCCTGTGAGATGGTTGTAATGACCAATGCACGAGATGAACAAGGTCTGAATTTTAATGTGATCAGCCGGCAATAGTGCTTTGTTTCCTGCCTCATTGAAAGCTGTGACTGGGGCACCTGCCGAGCCTCAACAAGCATGTTTATTAATAACGAAACACTATACATTGCTTTGTCCCTTTTGGGCAAATAGCTCGAACCTGGCTTTGCCCTGGCCTTCAGCAATTCTGTAAGGAATTGGAAGGGATGAGACTAGGATGTCATGTATCCTGTGGGCCTCAGAGTTGGTGTCCATGAAGGCCTTTCCCTGAATCCCCCTCTCTGTGAGTGACAGTCAGAACAGGGAGGCTCCCCAGGATTGCTACTATGGCATGGTTGCTTCTTAGGCTCTTGGTGGAAGAAATCATTGTGTGTCGGTGTCAGTTCTTAAAGGAAATGTATTGTATGTTTTTACTCTCCAAAAACTTAGCCAATTTTATTTTGTAAGAAGAATGTGTTCAGAGAATGGGGCGACATATCCAAAGTCACAAGCCAAATGTGCAACAACTCCAATTGGGTCCAGGCACTAGATTATTAAAATGCCTTATTGTCTATTAGCTTAAATGCCTACTAGATTTCCTTGGAAGGGGAATTCAAGGGTTAAGCCATCCCAACATGCCTCACTCCCAATTTATAAAATGGAAAATCTTCCATAAATCAAAAGTTACAAACAGACTTTGTAATGTCATAACTCTTGCGACGGCTCTCACCTTGATTGATTCCTATACATACATTCCAGCTGATTACCATAATGTGCTCTTGTGGGACAATTGGCACTGGATGGGGAGAAAGAAGCAGGCAGGAAAGTAAATAACAAATGGACCTGGCTCCTCCTCATCGAGAGTGATTTCACTCCAATGTTCCATCATATCAACTGGGAAAGAGAGTCGTAGGGTTTAGGCAATCAATTACAGATATGTGTAGAGGCAGACACAATCATTTCACTGATTGTCACTGGTCTCGAGCAGTGACACCAAAAAGTGATCCGTCACTCGATTTTCTCTGACACCATGAGAAAGATGGCAGACACTTGTAGACTAACAGGCCCCTGGATTGGTTGGTTTATAAGATTGAAAAATCGCTGTGTTTCAAACTTATCCAAACCTTTAAATACCTCTGTTGCTAAGATTTCTCATCTTTCTGGCAAACATTTAGAAAGATTACCAATAGGCTAATGACATCATGCCAGAGTGGAATGGACTGTGTCTCTTGTCACTGCAACTGATGTCATTTTGTATGTTGCAGGGCGTTGGAAGGCAGGAAACGCATACTTTCCTCCAACATGAGGAACATGGAAGCCACCTCATTGAATGTGCCTCATGAGACAATTGTTAGAAGGACAATTTGGTGCAGAAGAGCCCCTGCTTCTATTCCCACCCACATCTTCAGTCTGTCAGGTGTGCTGCCACTGGGTGCCTGGACCTAGTCCCCTCCCATTCAGTATGATTTTCTCTACTGGCTGAGATTCTACTTTGTCTACAGTGCAGTGATGGGCAATCTTTTCTCCATAAGAGTTAGTTCCTGAAAAATTAAAATGTATACAGCCTACATCTTTCTTTTTTTACCACTTAATATGAAAATAGCTTCATTAAGATCCATGAGTTAAAAAGAAAAAATGTGTATTCTTACACATGGATGACCTATTTAATTAAATGACAGAATTCCTTGAGAAAATTGGCACTGCTTTAGAACACTTAAAATATTAATATGTGAGTATATTTGAGAAGTAACAACCTAGAGTCAGATTTTTAATTTTTTTTTTTTTTTTTTTTTTTTTTTTTTGCCCTGAAATTAGATTATAGACCACTTCTTGAAACCAGGTGGTCCTCATGGAGAGCCTCTAGGGTGACAGATGATATACAGGACTTCTTCCTGAGGGGAAGTTCTGTCCCATCTCCCAGCTGCAGCCTGAACAAACCGTACTGAGAGGTGCTTGGCTGCATGAAGATAAACATCCGTTGAGGCAATCTGGTATATAAAATTCCAAACTGCACGGTCGCCCAGAAAGGGATGAAGAAGGCCTATGGATTCCATCAGCATCGTCACTGAAACTGACTCGGTCCATTTCTGCCATTTCTCCTGGCACTCAGAGTCTTTACCAGCCACCCAGGCACTATTCCTTCCCTCAGCATATTTTCTCTTGGCACTAGAGGATCTAAAATGAACCCAGCACACTCTCAGACTTCTCCGTGTAAATCATCAAGAAATATGACGACCTTCTACAGAAATGATGTTCTGCATTTCAAAGTTCATCCACTTCTAAACTAAATCAGTGGCAGCAGTCTGGTGCTTTGCTGGGTTCTTCAAACCACTTGACCCCAAGCCCCCTTAAATCCTTTCACTCACACTGGCAACCCCCTTGTAAACTGCCCTCTGCAGTTAGAGAAGGTCCCCACACTTACTGACTGTGCACAGTGGTCCACTTTCTACTTTTAAAAAGGCCAGAGAGCAGACACCTGGTAATGATTAAAAATAATTACTGATGTTCCTACATCACCCTATACTTCTCAAAGAGCTTTTGTGTCTGTCACTTCACGTTACCCATGGGGGAAATGGCCTCTAGAAGTAGCTGGCGTCCTAAGGAAAGAGGAACAGAGAGTCTAAAGAATTTGCTCAAGGTCACATAGTGTGTTAGCAACAATCCAAACTAGATTTTTGGACTTCCATTGTGCTTTCTCTGCCCCCTCGCAACAAGAGGCATAACAAAAGTAATATTAGTAATGACAATAACTGTCATGATCTCGGAGCACTTACTGAGTGCCAAGTCACAGCCTGAGCCCCTCATCCAGATCACCTTATGTGACACTCTCCACCGTCTTGGAGTCCCTCCTGCTTTCCTGAAAGGATCCATAGAATCTCTCCATATACTGTGCAACCTCAGCCTGGAGACCTCAGGGAAGTTTCTGACACGGCCAGTAGGTTGACGTCAGAGTAGAAAACTTAGTCAAAATCTGGGCATCACCAAAGAATTCAGAGTAGCTGTAGAAAGCCCTAGAAGAAAATCTTTAACCAAGTACAGAGCTCTCATAAAATGCTATGGGCCTGGAAAATGATTTCATAAGTTATTTTGATGGCAAAAATGTATGAAACAGAATTGACTAATTCATAAATAACTTCAGAATCTCATCTATTATTTCTCACATCATAACTTACAATGGAATAATTGTTTCTAATTCTGCTGAATATTTTCTCATGCTTTTTGGTTCCCTTGGTAAATCTTATTAGTTGGGTAACTCCTAAGACATTTGTAGCTTGCCTCTATTATGATGAGAACAAGTAAATATTAATAGCAATTTGTTTTTAGTACAACGCAGCATTAATTTCACCACTGGGCCCTCTTTTTTCTTTTTCTTTTTAATTTCTCATCTCAGGGAAAATTGGCTGAGATTTCTCAAAGAAGGACTCACAAAAAAAAAAAAAAAAGACGACAGAAAGAAAACCCAGTGTCCTGTGATCTTATACAAATCTCAACTTACATTTTATTTACTATGTACATTACTGCAAACCAATATGAACCATAACTCCATTTAGATAATAATAATCAAATTATCCAACCTGGGATAGCATGTTTTATAGATTTTGGTCTAAATTTAATATAAAAATGCAGTAGTCCTTGTTTGGAAGAGTTTATTAAGGGTTAGCAAAGAAAAAGCTTTTTCAATAGTCTATAACTCTCTAATGGCCTTTTTCAAATAAAATGGGAAAGAATTTGAAAAGAAACCTATATCAGTGAGCTGCAATTGTAACATTACAGTACAGGTCTATAAATCTTGACATGCTCAGAAGATTGCCTAAACCAGCAATACAATCTGTCCAAACCTCATTGTCTCCACGACCAGCCAGCCTCATTTTAAGAAATGTATGTGGTCTTCAACCTAATTTTATCACCTTCATTTGTAAACTAGTCAATCAATCAAAGCATCCTGGGAGTCTAAATAGAAAAAGGAGTGCATTTTCATGCATTCTGGGCGACACAGTCAAAAATTAATCTCCACTTGATCAGACATTTCTTGCCCTCATCTCAATAGACTATCATTAGGGTCAGCAATGTATATTAAAAATAGAGTTACCGCAAACAGTTCGCCAGCTGGAGTTTGCAGGCTGCCTGCCCCTTCCTCAGAAAGCTTCCTCCTCTGTGTGAGCCTGAATATGTTCACTAGATTCATCTGCAAGAGAGCAGGCTGGAAATAAAGTTAAAAAGGAAAATGCCTGCAGCCCTCAGGAAGCACGTATAGCTCCCCAAGTGCCTGGACCATTGAAACACTCTAAGTGAGACTGTTACAGAGAAAATATTTCCTAAATATATATTTATAAGAATCTGGCCCACGTAGAACGATGTTCCTTATACCCTGGGGGTGAGGGTGGGAGCTTTCCCCGGGGCACGACTGATAAATATGGGGAAGAAAGGCAAGAAAGTAGCCAAAACTCAAGAAAAAAATCTGTTTAGGGCTGCTTTGTCCCTCCTCTCCTGCCTCTCCAGCTTTCATGACTTCTGCTTTTCAAGCAAATGCCTCTGTTTTGGGTGAGGCCACAGTGGCATTTCATTCCTGGCAGTAACTCTACCACGTGCCTCCTTGCATCTCTGGGTGCTTAAGAAAGAGAACCTATATCTCTCCCCTAATTCATATGTATTAATGGGAGGAAGTTAGTTTATTTTGAGGCCACTAACCTGACCCATCTTGGACGTCTGTCTTTCTCTCACACCCACATTCAGTGCATCGGGAAATCCATCTGGCTTTACCTTCAAAATAAAACCAGAACCTGACCATTGCCTCTCACCATCTCCATTGCCACCGTGATGTTTTGAGCCACCATCAGCTCTTTCCTGTCTTGTAATAAATAGTACCTACCAGGTCTTCCTGAACCTACCCTTCCTAGTCTCAACCTAGAAGCTGAGAGTAATCCTTTTAAGATGTAAATCAAGTTATTCTACTGTTCCCACCCCTCAGTTCCACCCATTTCGTTGAGAATAATAGCCCATGTCCTTAATGTGGGCTACTTACCTTTAGGCTATGAAAACAGTACTTCTTACTAGTATCTCAGCTCTAGATTTCCCCCATTACCACCTCTTATGTGAACCTGACAATATCCTGTTCCTATGCCATTGATAGCATAGCCGAGCTTGTTAAAAATCATATCATTTATTGAGCACTTTCTGTGTACCAGGTATTGGGTTAAGTATTTTAATTTCTTTATCTCATGCTATCAACCTTTTTGTGAATGGGACACATTTGGGACTTATGAAAATCAGGACTTTTTACACAGGTGGGTGTGTCAGGTATAAGTTTCTACTTGCATCAGCTAAAAAGGAATTGGTGGGATGTATTGGTACAGAGAAAAATGAGTATTATGTCCAAATCTTAGCTTCACCAACTTGTGTCAGGAATGACCATGGACAAGTCCTTTCACTTTAACCTTAATATATTAGGCATAGAAATCCTACCAAATGCCTGGCACGGTTCTTGGCATTCAATAAATTCCTTCTTTTCCTTTTTCCTTTCCTTTTTCCCTTGGCATTGAATAAATCCCTTTTGCCAGGCCTAAGCCAATTTGAAAAATGAGCTTGAGTCTGTGTTTAGCAAGATTCATTCAAACCTGTCCACAAAGAGACCTTACTCAGGACAACCAAGGATCAGTTAATTTTAAAGGAGTTAGAGATATCTGCCCTTTAAAAGGTAGAAAGTGATACTTCCCAACAAGGAAATAATTGATCCCTCATCAGTGGAAACAGATGGCCTTCCCAAGATCCCTTAAATTCATGCCAGGTGGGCAACCACCAGCACCTTCTTTGGGTTCCACACAGTGATGGTGGCCTATCTGCACACTCCTCTTATGTAACTGGCCATTCCTCCCCCAAGAACTCACCCAATGACAGTACACTACAGTCCTGTGCTGACCATATCATTAGAACTCAAAATTTCCTATTGATCTCTAGCTCCATGGCTATCAATTTCATAAACATCAAGAAAGCATTGATGGAAGTCTAGAGATCATCTCCAAAACCCTATTCATTGACTCACAGTTTCATTTACCCAGCAAACATTGGTTGAAACATTCACTGTGTGCCAAGAGCTGTTTTAGGTTCCAGGGATACAGGATGAATAAGATCAAGTCCTAGCTTTCAGAAAGGTGTCCATCTAAAGCCAGTTTCCCTATGTGTGGCAGGTGAATATCTGGTGGTAGCGAGATAATTTTAGGTAGCATAGCAGTAGTTTTTTTATTTGAATATTAAGTATTTATTTTAAAGCATATTAAGAAAAATACACTACTAGCTCCTTCATACTCACTGCTTAGGGCTAACAGACAAAAAAAATGGGTTGAATCAAAGAAAGAAATTAAAAAGATAACATATAGATGATGCATGAATATGGCAGAAATTGTATGAGAAAGTCTGAGAAAAACCAGTGTAAAGTAAGAGAGACATGAACATCCAGAATTCAGAGTGGTATAGGCTGAGCCATGGACTGTACACAGGGTGAACAAGCCCAGTGGTGGGGAGGGCTTGGGAAGCAAAGGGGTAGTCAGTGTTGTTTGAGGGGGCAGATAGACATTGGGGGTGGGACCCTGGTAGATCAGCTTCTCTAAGAACTACAATTTGAAAGAAGAGTATAATTTTTCCAAGTAGAAATGAGAGACAGAGAACTCCAGCTAAATGAGTGACCAGGCTGATAGTCCAAGACAGTTAGTTGTTTGCCCAGGGTCAAATAGCCAGTAAAGGGATTTGAATTTAGGACTACCACATTCTCAAATAGTATGGAGTAGTGGTTAGATGTGTCGGTTTTGGAGTTGGAAGGAAGGGGTAGGGGTTCCGAATCTCAGCTCCACAGTTTTTACCTGTAAAATTTTAACAAGTCATTTCGTTTCCTTGGGTCTGAAATGGAATAATCATAGTACCTCCCTCCTAGGGTTTTTGTTGTGAGCATTACCTGCAATAATGCATCTAAAGGGTATTAGCATTGTGCAGCAATAGCAAGTGTCCAATAAATGTCAAGAATCATTCTTATTAGTACTAGGTACTTAATTATCCACTACATCTTTTCCCACCTCTAGAGTGAATTATTTTGTCTGACTTTGGTGAATTGCAATGACTGGCACATTCATTTGTTGAATGAGTAAGTGAATGAATGAATACATAACTGTTTATATACTAAATTAGCTGGACAGTGCAAATAGTCCCATTCCTTTGTAATATTGGACAATATAATCTAAAATAGAAAGTAGATACAATTTAAACTGTATATATTGTGATACTCTGTGTAAAAGATTTCAAAAGTTGTCCATTTTTCTAAGAACCTAAAAACCTTCTATGCCAAAGCTAACAGTAAAAAGATCAGTCGTTACCAGGACTTCAAGGGTTGGGGCGGGGCGGTGGGGGGGGCGGTGGTGGGAAAGGGTGAATAAGCAGAGCACAGGGCATTTTTGGAGCAATGAAACTCTTCTGTGTGGTACTGTAATGGTAGATACAGGACATTATGCATTTGCCAAAACCCATAGGACTGTACAACACAAAGAGTAAACCCTAGTGAAAACTACAGTTAATAATAATGTTAATAATGGGGCACCTGGGTGGCTCAATCGGTTAAGCGTATGACTTAGGTCAGGTCATGATCTTGTGGTTCGGGAATTTGAGCCCCACATCAGGCTCCATGCTGACACCTCAGAGCCTGCAGCCTGCTTCAGATTCTGTGTTTCCCTCTCTCTCTGCCCTTCCCCCACTCACACTCTGTCTCTCTGTCCTTCAAAAATAAATAAACATTAAAAAAATTAAAAAAACAATTATGTTAATAATAATATATCAATATTGGTTCATCCATTGTAACAAATGTACCACATTAATGGAAGATGCTAATATTAACAGAAAATTGGGGGGATGGTATATACAAACTCCGTATTTTCTGTAAACCTAAAACTGTTCTAAAAAATAAATTGTATTTTTAAAAACTGGAGACAAAACAAGTTAACAAAAGCCCTCTAGGGACCAGGAGAGACCCAAAAGGAAGATAACACTTTGACGCCACTGAGGCCCAGAGACGGAATCCAGGCACAGGATGGACCCAGAAATGAGAGAAGAGGGTTTGTCCCCACCGTGGTCTCTGATAGAAACTTACTCATGAAATAAGAGAGGCAACAAAAAGATGTGTGCACACACCTGAGAGCCAAGAATACTGTGCCTAATCTTTGGAGAAATTGTTCAGGGACAAAGCCACCCTTGCATGAAGACGACATCTGTCATTACGCCAAGCTCAGTAAGACCTCGTGATGGAGACTTTCATACAAGTGTGGGCAAGCAAGGATGCCTTGGAATGAGGGGTTCCAAACCTTCGGGGGCTGAATCAGAGCAAGGCCCATCTCCCTGTTCTGGGAGACTCCCCTCTTTTGGAATGGAAGCTCCTTGAAGGTAAGGAGTAGACTGCCTTTCTGCTAGATATGTTGGAAGCCCCCAGTGGGATTGGATTATCACACATAATCACATTGCCAAGATAAGCCTTCCTGCCCCTTCTGCTCTTTCATTTGTCTTCCCTTTCCTTTTCTTGCTAGGGGTGTCACCTCTTTCACTGCATTGGCACCCTCTCTTTCCTTCTCTATGCCTACCCATTCATTGGCACATTCATTCTTTTTTTCCCAACTTTTTTCTTTTTAGTTAAAATATACTATATACTATACACTACATGTAAATATAGTGAAATGGATATATCTTAATTGCACAGTTTGGTCAATTGACAAACACATATACTTATGTAACCTATACCTCTGTTAAGATATAAAACATTTCTAGCACCTCAGAAAGTTTCCTTGTGCCCTGTCTCAATTAATCCCCCTTCTACTGTAGAAACAACCGTGATTCTGACTTCTCTCAACATATTTTAGTTTTGTCTTCTCAACTTTGTATGATCACCAGCAAAATTCCTTATTCCTCCTTTAAAATCCAGCCAGATACTACCACCAAAATTTATTACTTCTGTCTCTGGGTTCCCTCAGCAATTTGAATATTTTTCTTTTGTGTCTCTCTCCCCCTTTAGACAATGCACTTATGAGGAATCATATCATCATATCTTATTCATCTTTTATAATTAGTGCCTATAATACAGTAGATATTCAATAAATGTTCTTTGAATGAGTGAGTGATGAATAATATCTGCCAGAAGAACAGCTTTCTTTGTCTTCATCTTGATGAAACCCCTAATTCCTACACTGTTTCTTTTCCATTTTGTATTTGCATTTTTTTATTGTTATAAACCAAATAAAAACTCACAGAGAAGGTTATAAAGTGAATAGTAGAAGTCTCTCTCCTTGGATCAACCACTATCAGTTGTTTATGTATCTTTCCAGAGATGTCTGTGTGTTTCTTTTTTTTTAATGTTTATTTATTTATTTTTGAGAGGGGGATCGAGAGAGCAGGGGATGGGCAGAGAGAGAGGAGACAGAGAATTCCAAGCGGGCTCCATGCTGTCAGCGCAGAGCCAGTCACGGGGCTTGAACTCACGTCCTCAGGATCATGACCTGAGCTAAAATCAGGAGTAGGATGCTTAATCAACTGAGCCACCCAGGCACCCCTGTGCATTTCTTTTTTCACACAAGTGTTTTTACCCCGTATATACCTTTTTGAAACTTGCTTTTTTCACATACAAATATGTAATGACAATAATAATATTTATGATTAGCACTTATTATCTGTAATGTTCCAGCAGTGTAAACATTTTTATATATGTCCTTATTTATTCTTCATAATGTCTTTTGAGGTAGGTGCCCTTATTACAGATTTTTATGTTTAATTATTATTTATTATTATATTTTATTATTTACTCTAAAAGTTTATTATTTTACAGATGAGGAAACTGAGGCACAGATTAAGTAACTTGCTCAATGTCACACATCCTGGAAATCCCTTCATTTTTCTACATATATATTTACCTTATTCTTTTTAATAACTACATAGTATTCCATTTCATGGCTATACCGTGATTATTTAACCATCCCCTCTAATGTCATTTAAGTATTTCCAGTTTTTAGCATTTATAAAGTAGGCTGCAATAAATCCCTTTATACATACGTTGTTACTTTCTTGTAGGAATATACCCATCCTGGTATGGAACTAGGTCAGAGTGTGTGCATTTTACATCTTGATGCTTATTGCTAAATTCTCAGCTAAAGAGATTACTCTGATTCATACACTGTACATGGGAATGCCTATTTCCCCATATTTTGTCTAATTCAAGTATCATTAAACTTTAAAAGTCACAGGGTGCCTGGGTGGCTTAGTTGGTTGAGCATCTGACTCTTGATCTCAGCTCAGGTCTTGATCTCAGGGTCATTAGTTCAAGCCTTGCATTGGGCTTCATGCTGACCGCGAAGCCTACTTAAAACAAATAAACAAATGTTAAAAGTTGTACTTCTCTGATAAGTATGGTATATTCTTGTTGTTTTGATCTTCATTTTATAAACTTAGAGTGAAGGTGAGTATCTTTTCCGTATGTTTGTCAACCATTCAGATTTGTTCTATGCTATTCATGCTTTCATTTCTCTTCTTTTTTCTATTGACTATTAACCTTATTGATTTGTAAAGGCTCTTTGTATATTGAACCATTAGCCCTTTGTTATTTATGAGGCAAATATTTCCACCCATTTTATCACTGTTTATTGTATTTTTATGATACAAAACTCTTAATTTATCAGTATTTTCTTTTAAGGCTTTTGAACTTGGCTCCATTTTAAAATTCCACTGTAAAATTCTGGCCCCCTTTCATTGTCCTTTCCTTGTTAACCAGAGAATTTCTGACACTGACACCATCTACCTTTCACAGAGAGTCTATGTTGTAACTAAAATCAGCAACCAAAGGAAATTAATCATTTGGAAACAAGGCCATAGGGCTTCATGAGACGCTTCATAAGGTGATAAACGTTGGCTGGATTTGATGCCAGTTCAGTGGGTATTTGGTATTCACAGATAAATCCCGTTCCTTAGGAGATGGTGTCAGGGTGGAAATTTTTGTAGCATGGGACAAGTTAAAGAACTGCATAAGTAACACTGCTTTTGATTTCCAACTTCTGAGTTGCAACATGTGATGGTTTAAGGAGGTGCAGCCATGTTAATACACTGGCAGGGTGTGATTGATATTGTCACTGTCAACCCCAGGCAGCAAGCAAGATGAATAAAAACATTTCATCAGGGCACTGAGCGACAATCAGAATCCTCAGGCCTTCCAAAAGTTTTTCACGGAGCCAACTCCAGAAATTTTGATGGAGAAGACCAAGCCTCACACTTCATGGAAGGGACAGGGTGCACATGGGAGTTTAAATATTGATAAAAAACTCTGTGTTTCAATTCCCATTAAAATCATCCCTGCACAGTTTTACATAGCACTTTGTTTCACCTAAAGGACGAAGATGAAGTTGTAGAGAACTTTCCAGTGACTTATAACTGTGATTCAAAACTGCCTCCTCTGGGATCTATTTTCTTACCTGTTTAAGGTTGGTCTTTACTTCTATTCAATTGTTCAGAATTTTTAAAACTTTTCTCTAGACCATCCCTCTATTTTCTAGATGGGATGCTGCCCAATTCATGAGCTGTTTAATAAACCAGTTAAATCTTCAAATTTATTCAGTTGAATTTTGTTCTTTAACAGAAGAGTTCCTGTTGTTTCTCACCCTCCATCAATTGGTATTGTCATTTTTTTGCTGTTTAGCCATTCCAACAGGTGTGCAATGCTATCTCATTATTGTTTTAATTTGCAATTCCCTAATGATATATGATGTTGAGGATATTTTTCTGCAAGTATTTACTCTCTGTATATCTTCTTTGGCAAGGTGTCTATTAGATCTTCACCCATTTTTAACAGGGTTGTTTTCTTACTATTGAGTTCTTCGTATATTTTTAATACAAATCCTTTATCAGATACATATTTTGCAAATATTTTCTCCCAGTTTGTGCATTGTCTTCTGGTTCTCTGAGCAAGGTCTTTCACAGAGTAAAAGTTTTAAATTTATAAAGTACACGTTTTCAATTTTTTTGTTTTGTGGATAGGCGTTTGGGGTTTTGTGTTAAAAGTCACCACACCAAACCCAAGGTCACGTAGGTTTTCTTCTATGCTTCTTTTACAGATTTTATAGGTTTGCATTTTAAATTTGCCTATGGACTATCTTGAGTGAATTTTGGTGTAAATTGTAGTTTGTGACTGATTCATCTCACCCCATATGGTTTTCAGTTAATTGTTCATTGGATGTTTTTGGATAAGACACCAGATATTTGGCTTCGTTTCAGTTTGAATTTCAAAACAGACGGATTCTGTAGGACTGCTGGAACGGGTGCCTCCTCCACCGAACCTTGAGCTTGGCAGGCCCTGCACCGCCCTATTGGCCGCAAGGGGGCAGCCGAGCACCCCCCGCCACCTCACTGAGGACGCGCATGCGTGTTATGGCCTGGGCCTGTCTCCACGTGCACGCTTGACGCAAGCCCGGTTCCCTAAGCACCTACAGGGAGGTGCGGACTCAGCTTCAGGATGAGGTGCGGTCCGCGCTCCGCCGCCAAGGGCTCAGTTTCCTCAGCTCCCACTGCGGGGAGAAGGTAAGGAACAGTGAGAAGAGCTTCCTGGGTGCGGCGGACTGCCGAAGGGGACAGTCTTCAGAGGACCCAGTAGAGGAAGGGCTTGCTGTGGAAAACGGTGCGGTTTTTAGTTAGTCTTTGTGAGTGGTGTGCGACGGTGTCTAGTGGTGTTCTCGTGCGTGTAGCTCTCCGTTTGTCCCAGCACCATTTTCGCGTGGGTTCATTTCTGGGCTCTCCATTTTGCTCCGTTGATCCCTGTGTCGGTGTTTATGCTCCCACGCCGCTGTTTAGGTTGCCATAGCTTCCTAAGTAGTTTGAGGTCAGGAAGCCTGACGCCTCCAGCTTTGTTCTTTCTTGTCGTTGCTTTGGCTATTCGGAGTCCTTTGTGGTTCCACACGCATTTTAGGCTTGTTTGTGCTGTTTCTGTGAAAAATGCCATTGGAATTTTGACCGGGATTGTATTCAACCTGTGGATCACTTTGGGTAGAATGGATATCCTAACAATGTTAATTTTTCCAGTCCATGAGTAGGGGGAAAAATAATAAAATTACAAAGTAAAACTTTTCTCTCTACCTCTTGGATGAATGGTGTGCCGAGGGAGAAGACAACAAGGTGTTAGTCATTTCCCACTTGTCATGTTCCTGTGTGATTAGCCTGTTCCCTTCTTTTTGTTCTTACTTCCCTTCCACCTAGGGTCATTCTAGAGAGAGAGAATTTTGTTTTGTTTTGTTTTTTTGAAATGCTGTAGCAAGAATCATTAGTAAAGATTAGGAAGCACGTTTCCCATCCCCGTTGTTGAAAACCACAGTGATAGAAGTATTGCAAGACGTTTGGAAGAGACATAGTTGAAAGGCCTGAAAAGGGAGGCCATTTACCTCCTTCATCCACCGGAAATATCAACTATTTACCTAGGCTGAGTTTCCTTAACAAAATGGTAATGTAAAATGTAAGTCTGATGTTGAAGGACATTTTAAAGTACATAAACTCGATGCTGAAATGACTCAAGTAAAATGAAACTGGGTATTTTTGTAAGTCATGAAACTAATTTTGTGAATAATGCTGCTTATGCAGGAAAAGGAGCATAGGAGTTTGAGTTATGAAAAATAACTACTTTCCCCAAAATAACCTTTTAAACCTTTTTTGCCAGTTCAAGGAAAAGAAAGCTTTTGACCTATAAACACAAGACCCATTTGACAAATATTCCTAATTGGCAGTATTCAGCTTAAAAATAAAAACATATTCTATCATATTAACTTAAAAAGTAATCATATAATTAATAGGTGAAAACAGAGAGAAAGATTGCTGAAGATTAAGATTAAGCCCTGCAGAAGCGAATGTTCTAACTAGAAATTGGTTTAATTAATAGCACATTTTACATAATGATTACAGTGTAATTGCGCTGACTAGCAGAGTGTCATTAAATATATCCATGCTCCTTTACAACACCCTAAGGCTAAAAATAATGAGTTACATTGAAAATCACTGTGCAACAGGTTCATAAATAACATTTAAGCCTATACAAGGCGAATACTTATAAATAATAAATATTTGCCTTTTGTAATTGAAGAAAAAATGACAGCCTTCTTTTTCCACTACCTTGTAGATTGCCATGTTATAATGCTGAAAAGATTTTTCCCCTTGCTTTCTCTAGAAGGTGTTGAATAATTTATTCAAATGCTAATATTCCACGTAGTCTGACTTTGAGGAACAAATATTCCTACATAAAGAATAAATGCCAAGATGCTTATTACCTCTCTTGCTTTACTTTATACCATGTATCCCCCCAAAACTACCACAGTCTATTACACCTGTCAAATAAAGTTAGTGGCCAGATTTTCTTGCAAAGAGGAGCATTTTTCTTTATTTAAAAATTATCCCTTCTCCCCAAATGTTCATCATGCTCAGGGTTGTTACAGAGCGGCAGCTGCTCTGTGACTTCAGGAACGAAGTCGAAGATGCCTGGTAACTTCTTAATCTCTCTCTCACTCTTCTCCTGAGAATCAATACCATCTGATAACAGGGGAAGCACTTCGTTTTCCCTGTAGTTTACCCGGGCACAGATGGGCTCAGCTCTACAAAAGGTCAGTGTTCAGGAGCCCCGTCTTCTCCACCTCCTTGGTTCCAAAATGGAGTTGCGTTCCTCCAGGCCGCGGCAGAAAGCAGAGCACCCCTTACCAGGCAGCCTCGGGAAGGAGCTCCAAAAGCTCCCCAGAGCTGCACTTCTGGCCAGCGGCTTCTTTCCAAGGATGGTGGGGAAAAGGGGTCTCTGGGCTATATGGAAAATACGATTTTGCGGGGCAATGATGGTAGCCAGGCAGGTGCACAGAGGTATCCCAGCTCTTTAGGAGAGGACACAGGAAGAAAATGCTTCCTTCTGCTACAGTTCAGCCACCTAGTGTGAAGCAGGTCAAGCGTCCTACCTCAGGAGCTCCCAGTGCAAGGAGCCCTTCTAGGAGGTCACTGCCCAGCTTCTCCTCTCATACGTAGGATGACAGCTCATTCTTCTGTGGGGGGAGGTGGTGTTGCTTAGTGATGAAGAAAGGGCTTTAGCATTAGCTAGAATTCAGTTCAAGTACTAGCTTCACTACTTATTAGCTGTGTGACATTGCGTGAGTCACTTAACCTCTCTGAGCTTCAATTCCTTAATCTGTGAAGGGGGATGGCAGTAGTCTATACCTCTTAAAATGGTTGTGAGGATTAAATGAAAAACACTTTTAAGTTTGTAAGCTCTTAGCGTAGTTCCTCCTAGTTCATAATACCTGAGTATGTGGTAGTTCTTATTTAGCTCATGATTAGCCAGTTCTTCGTCATATTTAGCCAAAATCCATCTCCTTCTCACTTTCATGCATGGACTCCCAATTGCTTGGAGTGATTAGGGATTGGAGTTCCTGTACTCAACTCTACCCACTTGCAGATCCAGAGTAGCCAGAGAGGATCCTTTCACAAAACAAATCATATCACTCCCTGAATTAAAGCCTATCTTAATGTCCCATGGGTCTTATGAAGCCTAAGGGCTAGAATCTTTGTACCCGCCAGCCTCTCCAGTCTGATGACCTGTGCTCTGGGGGTCCCACCCTTCTTTCTGTTCTTCAGACAGGCCACATCCCCTCTGGCCCCAGGGTCTCTGCAAATACGTTTGCGTGGAAGTCTCCTCTTACCTACTTTTTCTAGTTAGCTCTTTAGACTTCTACTCAAACAAGGCCTCCTTGGGGAAGTCTTATATTAACTCTCCAAACTAGATCAGGTTTCTCTCTCCTCCTACTATCCCTTCACAGGTTTTATCAGTATCTGAAGTGGTATATTTCTGTGATCATTTGATAAATGATTATTTCCTTTAGTAATTTGTACATTCTATGAAGCTGGGGAACCATGAATGTTGGGGGCTCATAATGTGCTTTGCACAGTACCTGGCATCTGGCCTTCGGCAAATATTTGGAGTACCTTAAGGAGGGAAGGAACTAACACCCATTTCCACATGAGAGTCCTTCACATATTTGGAGATAGTATTTATGCTTCTCTTCCCCATGATTTAATTGTCACAAGATTAATGATCTCGGTGCCCCATGTACTCTTCATCATATTACATTTTAGACTCCTCAGCAGCCCTGTGATCACACTCTGGGAAGCTGAGTATAGTGGGAGGATTGCTGCTTGTGATTGTAGATACTGCCCTCCTCCTAGCACACTCAGAGGCTGCATTAGCTTTAAATATGTGTGTGGTACACACACACACACACACACACACACACAGTGTTCTTTTGTTTAAAAATAATGCAGGTTTGGGGCGCCTGGGTGGCGCAGTCGGTTAAGCGTCCGACTTCAGCCAGGTCACGATCTCGCGGTCCGTGAGTTCGAGCCCCGCGTCAGGCTCTGGGCTGATTGCTCGGAGCCTGGAGCCTGTTTCCGATTCTGTGTCTCCCTCTCTCTCTGACCCTCCCCCGTTCATGCTCTGTCTCTTTCTGTCCCAAAAATAAATAAAAAACGTTGAAAAAAAAATTAAAAAAAAAAAAATAATAATGCAGGTTTATTAAAGAAAATTTGGAAAATGCAGAATAGAAAAGTATTTTAGAAAACAGAAAACATTTCTTAGGCATACCCTGCAAAGAAAAACACTCTAGACAATTTGCAATAATTACTGTATTTTTTTCTGTGAATCTATGAATAAGTTTCTGTACAGTGTGAGGAAGGATTATGTGGTGGAAATATACCTACTGTCTCTCTCTCTCTCTCTCTCTCTCTCACACACACCCCATTTTTTCACCAATATTAAGTCATAAAATATTTCTATATTATTACATTGCCTTTACAAATATCATTTTAAATAGTTTTGTATCTGCTATTCTGCTGCTATTGAGAGTAAGGCTTGGGAGACCTAAACCAATAAGAGGTTAGTTTTCTCAGATAACAAGAAGTCTGGAGATGGACAGTTGCTGAGAATGCTTTAAATAGCTTTTTCCTCATGGTTGCAATATATTTGCTGTAGTTCCTGCCATCACATTTCTGTGCAAGGCAGGAAGAATAGGGAAAGGCTGTGTCATATCTGTCCCTCCCATTTATCAGAAAAAGCCAAAGCCTTCGTAGTGCCCTCAGCGGACTTCCTCTTATGAATCCTTGGCCAGACTGTCTATGACCAATGTTAATACAAAAACATCTGAAAAACTGAACATTTAATTTTTCTAGTTGGATGCGGTTGAAGCAGGCAAGGGAAATTGGGAAAGGAAATTTCCTACATCCCATCAGGTTGATTCCATTCCATTTGATTCTCAGCTGTTTAAATGAAAATTATAGAAACTTTCATAAAGACTCTTCCTTCAGCCTTCTGGTTTATGAATATCAACCAGATACACAGTGACTCTTTTTTTAAATTTTTTTAATGTTTATTTATTTTTGAGAGACACAGAGAGAGCACGAACAGGTTGGAGAAGCAGAGAGAGGGAGACAGAGAATCCCAACCAGGCTCCAGGCTTTGGGCTGTGAGCACAGATGTGGGGCTCGAACTCACAAACCACAGGAACATGACCTGAGCTGAAGTCAGACACTTGACCAGCTGAGCCATCCAGGTGCCCCAACAGTGATTCTTAATCAAGAAGTTTGTAGCGATATTTTTTGTTTGCCACAGTGTTTATGGGGTGCTATTCATGCCTTTGGTGAACATCCATCCTCTCTTGCACAAGAAAGCTGCACAATGAAGACCTGCCCAACCCCAAATGCCAATAGTGTCCTTATTGGCTCCCATTCAGTGGCAGTCACGGAAGTTCCTTCCTTAGAAACTGGGAAGGAAAGGAGGAAGGGAGGGAAGAAAAGAAACATTTTGTCATTAAACATCACAAACTACAGAAGACAGAGAATCCTCCTCGATGATGAGTACAACCCCCCACATACTACTTTCTTCTTCCTAACCCACAATTTGTATCATGTCAGTATATACAGATAAAATTATTTAAACTGCCCTTCTAGAGAAGTATTTAAGAAAAGGAACGGGAATAGATCTTTACTCTTTCTGGCATTCAGAGGGGTCCTCCAGGGACTTTGGGAACCTGATATTGTTTGCTATTTGTTCTTCCCTGGAGGAGGTTAGGAAAAATACAAAGGCCCAAGACAGGTACTGCTCTCTGTTTAATGATGATAGGCAGAGGTGGGAAAGCACAGATCAGCTCTTTCCTCTCTGCAGAGCCCGGGCTATTAGGAGAAGGGAATTTAGTGTTTGATTTGCCCATTTTCCATTCCTCATCGAGGCTTTGGTCCCAAATTGCTAAACCTCCATTCAACAGTTAAATTAAACATAACTAACTTTGTTGATATTATTTCACAGCCGAATAACTTGATATTCATACTCTTTGTGTGTTCAATAAGTACAGAGCTCAGACACATTTTTAAGTCTCAGCTGGTGATGAATTCTGCTGAGCTAAACTTGTGTTTCACAGGATTCTGCTCAGCTGAGACGGGGTACGCTATTACACTGTAAAAATAAGCTTCAAGCCATAATTTTGATGGGCCCCTCACAGCAAAGAAGCATTCCTCTTACCCTCCTCCCTCTTAGTAGCAACTCCCATTTGCCATTTACACATCCTAACCTAAAGGAATCCCGTGCAGACAGTAGTCCTTCACACCCCTGCCTCCACAGTGCCAAGAGTGCTGAACTTGGATTCTCAAGCCCTCTGTTTTCTGCCCCTCTCTGCCTCTGCAAGACTGGTAGTCAGGGTCCATGTTTGGCAGATAGGGAAGAGAAAAACCCTGCCTTTCTACCTCACACATTCACTGTCAGCTCAAGTTACACCAAGTATTGAAAACATGCTGCAAACTGTCAGATGTTATTCACTATTATTTATGTTTTCACCTATAATTGGAGTCCTATCCTCTAAACATGACAGAAGGTGCCCCATAGATATTTTAAATGAATAATAAATTCATGTTTTCATTTATTCATCAAACATGTATTTGGCACTTTCTGTGTACCAAGCCCTGTGCTAAATGCTATGGGTATAAAGAAAGACATTTTGTTCTAGTTTGAGAGATAAACAAATAGATAATTATAATGCAGTGAGATCCACACTACATAGTGGAGACATGTACAAGGTTTTTGAGCACATGACATTCTGCCCAGGTGAGCAAGGACCGCTTCACGGAGAGGGTGACTGGCTAGTGGTGGTGGTGGAGGGGGGGAGGTCATCACAAAACATGCACCCAGCAATCTGCTAAGAACCTCACACACATTCTTTCCTTCAATTGTCATAGCATCCCTGTGGAGTAGGTATTATTGTATCTATTTTTTAAGTGGCAAAGCCAAGGCTAAATAACATGCAAGGTCCCAAAGCTGGGAAGGGAGGAGTCTGGATTCCAAAGTCCACGCTCTTCATCAGGAAGCTGGGCCCTCCCAGTTCCTTGTGGCCTCTGCACACTCAGTTCACAGGTTGAGAAAAAGCATGTCTGTCTTGCTGTACGGCAATGGTTTAAAAATTATCCAAAAACATCTTAGGTGACATCGATTATGAGTTACCAAAAACTGTGCAAATTATCTTCTTAAAAAACGGGATATGGGGGTTATCCTAAGTGTACATGGATATCTCCCTGAACCCAAAAACAAGAAGTGCAATTGGATCTCCCAAGGGACTGAAACTAAGTACTGGGAACCACAAACAGGGTAGATTCTCTCCTCCTTCCCCCTGTCTTTTCGGCTGTGCTCCATTTTCTTCACTCTCTCTGTTGTATTCATAATTCTCTCTCTTCAGACCAGCTTTCTTTGCTTCTCCATGAACAAGACAGGAGATGGCCACCTATCCCTTGTTACATGCAGTTCAGGCAGCCCTAGGAGATTGACCAGCATCTCTAAATCTCAACTCCAACTTCCCAGAAGAGGGAATCTGATTGGTCCAGCTTGGGTTAACTGTCCATGTCCTAAAGTGTGGGCTGTACATGGGGACTTGCTTCCAAAGAGAACAGCTTAGCAAAATGGGTGAGGAGAGTGGAGAACCCTGACAATTGCTACCTCAGCCAGGTAGTCAAGGTCAATATCAAAGTAAGTCATGTTGATATTATGTGTCCTTGATATGATATGATGAAAATGACACTTTACCTCTGTGGTCTTCCTCCTCAAAACCCATAACCTCTGTCCAACCATAAGAAAAAAATCAGACTAGTCCCAATTGAAGGACATTCTATAAAATACCTGACCAATAACCCTCAAAACTATCAAGTTCAAAACTGAGGAAGTCTGAGAAACTGTCAGAGTCAAGAGAAAACTAAGAAAATATGAACACTAAATGTAATGTAGTATCTTAGATAAGATCCTGGGACAGAAAAAAGACTTACTTAAAAACTAAGGAAATCTAAGTAAAGTATGGATTTCAGTTAATAATAATGTATCAAGGGACACCTGGGTAGCTCAGTCAGTTAAGTATCTGACTGTTAATTTCAGCTCAGGTCATCATCTCAGGGTTTGTGAGTTCTAGCCCCGAGTCAGGCTCTGTACTGACAGCATGGAGCCTGCTTGTCATTCTCTCTCTCTCTCTCTCTCTCTCTCTCTCAATCTCTCTCTCAATCTCTCTCTCAATCTCTCTATCTCTCTCTCTCTTTCTTTCTCTGTCCCTCCCCCTCTCCCCATTTGCATACTCTCTGTCTCTCTCAAAATAAATAAGAAAAATAACAATGTATCAATAGGTTCATTTATTGTAGCAAATATACCTTACTGATGTAAGATGTTAATGATAAGGAAACTGGTTTGGAAGGTATATGGGAACTCTGTGCTATCTTTGCAGTTATTTCCATAAATCCACAACTCTTCTAAAATAAAAAGTTTATTGAAACACACTATTACATGCTTACTCTGTGCCAATCACTATGCTAGATGCTTTACACACTGTACTGACTAAAACAAAACGTCTTCAAATCATCCCATCCCCTTACCTACCTACCAAGATTTGTATCATAAGTCCTTTGAGTTAAAGGAAGGTGTAAAGACTCAATGAAGTCTTGACACACAGTAGGCAGTCAATAAATATTTGCTGATGTAAACTAATACTTATTATTCACAAGAGAC
This sequence comes from Panthera tigris, assembly GCF_018350195.1. Classification (NCBI taxonomy): domain Eukaryota; kingdom Metazoa; phylum Chordata; class Mammalia; order Carnivora; family Felidae; genus Panthera; species Panthera tigris. The sequence continues at coordinate 51,214,295 of NC_056667.1, read as the reverse complement.
ACCCCATGTTAGCACTCAGATACTACTTTGCCTGGTATCTGGTGTGGGTCAGTGGGAGTGCTACCCTTGGACATGGGTGATTTTGTTTTGCTCACTCCTTCTCTTAGTAGGAAAGTTAGTCCCTTCCCAGGCTGCCACTGATCACTAAAAGATAACCAAGGGGGTGTGGGTCAGCCCCTGAAGGATGTTCATTCCAGTAATCCTTTAGTCCTGGCCTGGCAACTCTGAATGGGACCTAGACCTCATCAGTGTTTTATGCCCTTTAGGGGACCTATCGTTGCTTCTCTCAGGACACTCTTATAAAACCTTTCAAAGGACAAGAGCTTCTTGTCATGATTAACCTTTGGAATGAGCACTAAAAATAATTTTGTATTCACTTTAATAGCTCAGGTTTTCAGGGGAAAGACAGATGGGTGTGGCTTCTTTAAGCATTTTCTTTTCCCAAGCAGAGGAAAGGGACAGAAAGACCCAGGAGTTCCTGGCCATTCAGCTGAGATTTAAACAGTTGAACCATTTTCCACACCCTTTGTTCTCCCTTCTGCTGTCTTTATTTAAAGTGATTTTAATCTTACGAACGGAATATTAGCTGATGAACTAATTCCTCTAGGAAAAATGCCTTTAATTCATCAGGACTCTTCAAGCCATTTTTTTTTTTTTTTCAGAACCACCCTTGAACATCTTTTGTTTTAATAAATGACTGAATCCTGTGTGTGGTTTGTAGAGTCTTAATGAACTTGGGAATTTAAAATTCTCTGCAGTTTATTTTCAGCCCTATCACATCGAAAGGGCCATACAGCTTTTCACAGTCATGCCAGAGTTTTCTCATAAAAAGGGACCAGGTGAGGTCCTGTTCACATTGGATATTAACATCACTCCACCACTGGGTGAGTTTGTGCCCCGAAACCTGAAGCAGCCCTGTCTGCCACCTGCACACCTGCAGGATAGGATATTAAGCAGCCCCTCTCCACCGACACCCCGATCATGGAATTTGGAACCTCGAGGCTGAACAGTCCCTGGAGATGTTTTCCCATCCCCTGTGTCCTAGTTTTCACTCCTGTTATAAAAGCACACATGTCAGTGTCTGTCTAGGAGCTTCTGTAAGGGTAACGATTTACTCATCTCCAGCTCACCCACAATGCTCACACAATGCCCTTGCAGAGTACACACATGCACACTTACTAAGCAGAAGGGCAAAGATACAGGAGCCCTCCACATACCTAGTTTGTGCCAAAGTCACTGCTACAGATATGGATGGTGCTTGATGCTTAGACAGGTAGAGAGTGGAGATTAAAAAAGAATGTCTCCGCCGTATGCTCACTCTGACTGGGCAATGATATAATTTCCAGTCTCACGTCTCTATTTCAGACCACATATGGCAGTAATATTGGCTCTTCCCCACCTCAGCCTAACCATGACTAAACAGGTTGATGGATGTCATGCATCTTATCATCATACATGCATATTTTTAAATATAATTCACTTTTGATCTGCACCCTTGTGCAGTGGCGAATGAAAACAGTTAAGATTTCTTCCACTGTCTGCCTTTAAATGTATTAAACAGCCCTGCTGTCAATAGATTATATTCTTGTACAATGATAATAGCCCCCAAAACTAAGAGGCCTTGTCAGGAATTGCAGTTGTCACAGTTTGATGGGAATGATTTTACTTGGGGTTCGTCTGCTGCACAATCATCTCATAATCTGGATATACATCACAGCATGACATGTAAATTTCCTGCTACTCTGCTTTCATTTCCAGAGGCAGCAATCAAATGAAAACCACTCAACCTCACCCAAATGTATAAATAATTTTCATTCAAACATATTAACAGTCAAAATATGAGAATTTATCACAGAGTGCTAGGCCTTTTAAGAAGCAATAAAGACTTTACTTTTTAAGCATATTTCTCCTTAGAAAAGTAATATGAATAGTAACTTGCAATTTAAAAATCGCATTTGAAAGTCCACATAGAAACCACCTAATCTGCAAACTTAAGGGATGCAGGTGCTTTGCCATAGGTTCAATGCTTAGAAGAAAAGGGTTGAGGGAAATATTGTGTAATAGAATCATATGTGGATTAATAATCACCTGCATGAAAATACCGGTGTCTCAAAAGGCTGATTTATTTCATCTTTACTAAACATACCTTTTGTGCTGTACAATCAATAATAGGTTACTTTCTCTAAAATATAAGCAATCTTATCCAGCAGCAATTTGATTAATATAACAAATGATACTCTTTTTTTTTCTAATAAACATCAGATTTTAATTGAAAGCAATTTCTTTGGGGGACAAAAAAGCCCATTGAATTGCGGCTGTGGATGTGGTTGACACTCCCCACAGCAGGCTGAGTTCCAGCCACACTAGCTGTTAGTTACTGGGGAAGAGAGAGATGTAGAGTCACAATTGAATAAGAAAAATATTTGTCCTTCGTGTTCTGTTATGATTTCAAATGAGAGCAAGGTCCTAGGTTGCCCCTTGGCCTGGTTCAAGGTGAATAAGGGGATGGCCGAAGGGAGTACACTTGAAGGAGAGGACAAGAGCAGTAGAGTGCTCACCTCTGGAGCCTGGCGAATGACCAAGCTTGCCTGTAGAATTTGCCTGGGAAGCTGCTTCCAGACTAAGCCTTCAGATGCGAACTTTGTGCCCGGCCAGATGGAGGTGCTAAAAGACATTATTTGACCAATAAGGCACTATGTTGACAAGAGTTTATTAGATATGGAACAAAACCCCCAAAGAAACATAATACTCTGACACATTTAATTCAATAATCAATTCCACTCATATTTCCAAAAGGTACCCTTTATATTTTAGAGAAGGCAGCACTTTGTCTCTGGGTAAAAGTCTAATTTAAAGGTTTCTATCATATCCTCGAGGGCAGTTGAGGAGTGGAGGGTGGTTGAAAGTGTGGGCCAGGGAGGGAGAGTTTGGGGTCGAGGGTAATCTACTTTTACCATCGATGCCAGCACCTAAAAATTTTGCTGCCTCACTTTAAATTTTTATAGCCTTATCTTCCCCCTTCGAGCTCCCCCCTCCCACCACCATGTGCAAAAACTGCTAAGATGACAATTTTCCCTATCTCCCCAGTAAGTGTGTCTGCAGAAGTAGAAGTACCATAACCTGGGGTACAGCAAGCTCAGCCATTTGAAATAAAACTTTGCAGTACTAATGTTTTTGTAACTGCTTTCATATTGTAATGATATTTTTCCAAGCACTGGTTTTATTTGATCTTAAATACCTTTTTGGGAAAGTCCAGTGAGCTGACTCTAATAAAATCATGCTATTGAAAAAAGGTTTAAGTAGAATGTTCAGAATAAATTACAAAACTGCATGCAAGAATACCAGCTAGTGCTGCAATAAAAAGCTGAAAATGAGTATTCTTGCAATATATTTTAAAGAAGTAGTATACTTTTTTTGTCCATTTTTTTTCATTGAATGTTTCATAACAGAATGCCTCCATGTCATGAAAGGAGGGAAGTGCATACCAAATGAACAAACTGCGGAAAAAATTGCATTTAAGGGAAAAAAAATCTTGACTTTTTGGGGAAGTATAGAATATATTTCATTTCATTTTCAATAACTGTTGGAAGATAATAGAAAATGTAATTTCTTTCCATTTGCTGTGCCAAAATACTTAAATTACATCATACTTATCCTGTCATATTTTTCCCCCAACATATTCAGGACTCTTTAATGGATTTTGCATTCCTTATGTATGCACTAAGGAATGGATCTGCTTTAAAAGACAGAGATGTCCACTAGTAGGAATCTGAGGGACACTGTTGGATGACCTGAGTGGAAAACACAGGCAATTGTTTATCTGACTTTCTAATGGTGAAGCAGAAGTAAGGAGCTCATGAGAGAGAGAAGTGAGTATATCCTCTTAATTATTCTTGAAATCCTAGTTCCAAAAGAAGTTATCAGCCCCTTCCTTAATCCTTCCACCCCACAGGACAGTCTCACAAAAATTGGATGCTGAAAGAGCAAAGGACTATGGATGATTAATTTCCCATGTGTTACCACAGTACCTGCCATCTGAGAGTCTGCTGTGTTCTGGGCATTGAGTCAAGCATTGAGCTTCAGGTTCTATAAGAAACAATATTTATGTATATCAGATTAATTTATAAACCCAAGGAGTGCCTGGGTGGCTCAGTAGGTTGAGCGACCGACTTCGGCTCAGGCCGTGATCTCATAGTTTGTGAGTTTGAGCCCCGCATCGGGCTCTGTGCTGACAGCTCAGAGCCTGGAGCTTGCTTCTGATTCTCTGTCTCCCTCTCTCTCTGCCCCTCCCCCACTCATGCTCTGTCTCTGTCTCAGAAATAAATAAACATAAAAAAAAATTTATAAACCCAAGCACTTCTTTCACCTCCAAGTAAAACAAAAGCAATGATTCCCATCCTATGGAAAGAAAACGGAACAAAGAAGAGGTGGCCATAGCATGATGGACGAAATCTAGAATATGATGGACACTGTTGGTGGCCTACCCAGCATTCCTTCTCCCCATCCATCTTCCTTCCTAATAGAACCTGATTTTGTTCAGGAATCCATTTCTCCTACACACAGCCATGCACTCCAGAAGAATCTGACCCATCTGCTTCTAAGATGCAGATTGACTAGTCATGAGCAACTGTATCCCCTTTGCCATTGTTGAGTTTGAGAAAGAGCAGGGGACTCTGTCTGACCAATGAAGTGGGAGAAAACGTCTAATGGGGCTCCTTCAGAGAAGAGTTTTTTGCCAACCAAAGAAGTAGTGTCTGTTTTTCCCTCTGGAGATTTTGTTGTCTGGATATCATTCCTAAAAGCGTAGCTGCCACTCTGCTCAGGATGAACTAATACCAGTGGTGGCAAAAACAATGCTGGATTCGTTTTCTAGAGCTGCTTAACAAAGTACCACAAACTGGGTGGCTTAAACCAACAAAAATTTATTGTCTCACAGTTTGGGAGGCTAGAAATCCAAAATCAAGGTGTCACCAGGGCCATGCACTCTGATGGCTTTAGGAATGAACACTTCCTTGCCTCTTCTAGCATCTGGTATTTGCTGGCAGTCCTTGATGTTCCTTGTCTTGTAGATCCATCTCTCCAATCATATGGCTGTCCTTTCCCTCTGTGTCTTCAAATTTCTTCCTTTGTGAATGTCTGTCTCTTTGTCCAAATATTCCTTTTGTAAAAACATTAGACACATTGGATTAGAGCCCATTGTAATAACCTCATTTTAACTTGATTCACTCTGTAAAAACGCTTTTTACAAATGTCACATTCTGAGGTACTAGGGGTTACAACTTTAACATATTTGGGGTGGGGGACACAGTGCAACCCCCACATTGCCCAACTAAGGTTGGATAGGCTTTGATGACATCACTGAGCTCTGAGCCAACCATCTCTAAAATCCATCCTCAGATTTTACCCATTTGTGGGATATAGAGTATGTGAGAACCCCTTTTTGCATTTTTTAAGTCATTGTGTATTGTAGCTGAGTTCACCTTTGTTGATGCAACAGATGTTGGATAAAAACAGTCCTCTTTCCACCATTTAATAGCTGTATGTCCTTGGGAAAAAATTACTCTCTGAGAATACTTTCTGTATCTCTAAATTGAGTCAAATGTTATCTCAGAGTTGCCACAAAGATTGATGAGATAATGCACTGAAACAGCATTATACAGAAAAGGTGCTCAGTAGGCTGCTGTTAGGCTCTTTTTAAAAACTACCCATGTGACATTGGAAGAATAAAAACAATACCATGCAATCTAGTTTTAAAGGGACTAATGAGAACCCATAGTTCTTGATGGTTGTTACAGTTCAAAGTATATCATTTTGTCCAGGGTCTTCACTTAGGCATTCTGCATCTGTCCAAGCCTCTTTGAGGCCTTTGTGACAGTCACCATTTATGAGAGGCATTTGACCTTAATGGCCAAAAGCATGGGCTCTTGAGTCAGACCATATGGGTTCAAATCTTGGTTCTGCCCATATCTATGTATGACCTGGGGCAAGTTATTTAACCTCTCTGTGCCTTGGTTTTCTCATCTATAAAAAAGGGGGAATGGCAATGATGACAATGGTTTCTTAAAGTATTCTTAAGAGGAATCAAAAGACATAGGTGATTAGTACACTGTCTAGCATGTGGTGGGCAAGTTAAACATACACGCTTTTTCCTTTCAATCTCTATTTTTGCCTGCACTCATCTTGAGATGCTACACCAGTGGTTTTCAACCTTCAATGTGTGTGTGAGAAGCACCTGTTATGCTTGTTATAAATATAGATCTAAGCATTGTCCCTCCCGAATCCAGAAATTTGGATCCAGTAGGTCTGAGAGGCACTTGTAACAAACACCCCAGATCACATATTGAGAAACTGTCTACTTTTTCTGATTGGAAATTTCCAACTCAGGAGATTTAGAAGGAGTTATTCATCTTGGAGATATGTACTTCTCTTATCCCCCCTATTAGTCTGAAAGCTTCTGGAGGGCAGAGGCATTATCTTTATGTCCCTTCCCCCTACCACATGCCTAGCACAGTACTTTGCTCACAGTAACTCAGAAGTGTTTACTAAATCAATTTACAGTAATCTCAGATGATCTAGAAACTGAAGTGGTCAGAGAGAAGGAGGACAGAATCAAACAGAAGGAAGACAGGCTCAGTTAGCTGTTTAGTAATTCTAAGAGATTCTGTTGGGACAGCTGTTCTGAACCAGCCCCAGCACCAGTTTTTGTTTTTGTAAGCCACGAACAGTGTGACCCTGGATGGTGGAGTTGCTAGGAAGTTCTGGGATTCTAGGCTGGCTTTACTTAGACTTTTACCAGCCTGGGACACAGCCCCCTGAGCCTAGAACAAACCTTTATACTGGGTGTAGGAGGAGAAAGGGGAAAGATGCCAAAAGAAAAGCTTAATTTGGGCTTCTTATTGTTACTAGGTCACTCAACTAACTAAATTTAGCTCTCTTAGGGGCAGTTTCAACAAAGAACGTTTACAGGGCTGTTTTGTAAACTAATTAATGTTAATATATACAACAGTATTTAGCTACTATCTATTGAATGACCATATGGACCAGCTGTTTTTCATGGATTATATCATTAAATCTCAATAACTCATACAACTAATATTTGTTGAGTATCTCCTATGTACCAGGTTATCCACCAACAGCTGATATGATATTCTTATTAATATACATGTAACTGTATTTCATGTATGCCTATTTATAGAGAGAAATTTCCTAGAAAGACTGGGAGGCTGATAATATAAAGCGCTGGGACAATATCTGATACATAGCAAGCAATTAATTTAAGCCACTATCATCATCATCATCAACTATAGAGTATACACACTGTCACTGAAAATGGTTCTTTCTGGAAACATTCTGGGTGAATATTTCTTCCTTTTGTTTATTTGTACTTACTAAATGTTCTACAGTAAGTACGCATGCTATGCTAATGCAAATAAAAATTATTTGTTTTATAAGTTCAAAGGTATTTCCCTTCTGAATCCACACATAAAAATCACAGTCTTTGACAGCACCACCTAGTGGTTCCAACAGAGTGTGACTGAAGAAGATCCATTTTTTCCCACCCACCTCTTCTGGACACATTGTCAGAGACACGACTTCTTATCAAAACCCATAGGAGGAGAGCTTGTGATATGTTCCAACTTCACACAGTATCCTACATAATGTTTGGCCAATGACTGGTATCCTTAATTTCTGCCCTTATTGGTCTTAGAACTATTTTTTTCATAATGGGATGATTTTATTTCTTAAAAGACTTTGATTTTGACACCTTTTCTCATGGAAATACAGTTTAGGAACCCAGTGACATCTATAACACACATGTAAATATTCTGTTTTATAAATATTCTTATAGCTAGAGATATAAAAATTACTAAGCAAAGATAAGCTGAAGAGTATAAAAAGCATTTGTTGAGGACCTACTGAGTGCCAGTCATCATGCAGTGCTGCAGTGAAAAGCTGAATAAAACAGACTCCTTGTCCTCAATAAGCTGTTATGGGAGACTGATGTTTAATGCAATGCACTGTGACACAGCAACTCATACATGAGCTCATTTGCTTATTCAACAAGTATTTATTGAGCATGTACTATGTAACAAGCACTGTACAGGGGAAATAGAAATGAAACTGCACTGGGGAAATAGAAATGAAAGAAAGAAATAAAGTCCCTGCTTACAGAGTTTACAATCTAATGGAGAGATAATAAAACAATGAATATAAGATATAGTTGTGATAATAAATGCTACCAAAAATATAACAATAAAGTGAGTTAAAGGAAATAGAATATCAGGGTTGCTGCTTATATAGGAGAGTCAGTGAAAGCCTCTCTGACCAGGGGATATTTGAGAAGAGATGGGGAGGTGGTAAGGGAGCAAGCCATGCAGGGGTGGTAGCATATGCAAAGGTCCAGAGGTGGGAATGTGCCCCATGCATTGACAGAATAGCAAGAAGTTCTATATGGCTGAGCAAAATTAACTAGGGAGAAAATAGTAGTTGATGAATTTGTACTACAATTTGTAGGACCTTGTTGGTGATGGTAAAGACCTTTAATTTGATTCGAGGGCTAATGGTAAATCATTGGCAGCTTTTGAGCAGAGGAGTGACACTTTCTGACGTACATTTTAAAATATCATTTAGCTGCTAAGTAGATATTAGACTGCAGGAGGATAAGAGCAGAAACATAGCATGCAATAATCAAGTGAACAAATATCTGTGAAATAAGTGAATGTATGGATAAGATAATAAAAGTAGAACAGAAGAGGTGTATGTTCAGCTGTGCCTTAGTGTTATAAAGAAAGTTTCCTCATTGGAGGTGAGACCTAAACAGGGATTTGCTTTTTATTTTCAGGTTTGAATTTTTTGGCAAGGAATGTTCTTCCATTAGGAGACCCGTAATATCAATGTCTCTCTTTTGTGATGTTAACAGCTTAATAAATGCCAAAATCAATTCATTCATTAGTGGTTGCAAAATGGTGATATTCTCATTCTGTCTTTTCATTTATATTTATTAGCTGGAATGCGTTTATAAAAAGAACCTTTCTTTCCTTCATCTTCTATTCACTTGCCCAGTTGTATAATTCACATAGAAAAGGCAAGACAAATGCTTGATTTTTTACTTTATTTTCAGTTTCCAGAATGAGTTGGTTGACTAGCATCTTTCCGTGGTGACCAATTGCTTGCTTGTTTTCTCCCTCTTTTTCTTTCTTTCTCCCTCAATTCCTCTTCTCTCTCTCCATCTCTCTTATCCTGTCTCTTTTACACATTTCCTCTCTCCTCTTTTCTGTCTCTTCCTTTCCCCTCCCTTCCCTTCCCCTCCCCTCCCCTCCCCTCCCTTCCCCTTCCTTTCCCTTCTCTTTCCTTTCCTTCCCCTCTCCTGCCCTTTTCTTTCTCTATTTTTTTCATTCTCTCTTTTTAAATTTTTTTATTATTTAAATTTTTTTTGAGAGAGAGAGAGAGAGCATGCACATGAACGGGATAGGGACAGAGAGAGAGGGAGGGAGAGAATCCCAAGCAAGCTGCCTGCTGTCAACACAGAACCTTACATGGGGTTTGAACCCACAAACCATGAGATCATGACCTGAGCCAAAATCAAGAGTTGGACGCTTAACCAACTGAGCCACCCAGGCGCTCCTCATTCTCTCTCTTATTATTATTATGAATTTATGATTTTAAACATATCTGAAGGGCTTTAATCAGTTGTTGCAGTTATTACCCATAGGGATGCTTAAATTGTCCCATCTTTGGTCAAGTTGGCTGCTGAACCATTTTGATGGAACCCTATTATCTTCTCATTGCTTCCTTGCTACCTGATACAAGCTGTGATGAGCTTGATATGTAATTTTCCTATCCCTAACTTAGAATCCACCTTTTCTCTAAGGAGTCCTGATTCTTTTTTGTATAGTATTAGAGATACTATTAGGGCACCACAATCTGAGCAGTAGAGGTGGAATCATTATTTCTGGGTTGGCCATTGTTTCTTGGACAGAGTGTGAATATTTTTTTTATTTAACATACAGTGCAATATTGGTTTCAGGAGTAGAATTAAGTGATTCATCACTTACATTCAACACCCAGTGCTCATCAGAACAAGTGCTCTCCTTAATACACACCACCCAACTAACCCGTTCCCTACCCACTTCCCTCCATCAAGAGGGAAGTTTTCTATCATTAAGAGTCTTTTGTGATTTGTTTCTCTCTCTCTTCATCCCCCTCCCCTTTTCCCATATGTTCATCTGCTTTGTTTCTTAAATTCCACATTGAGTGGAATCATATGGTGTTTCTCTAATTGACTTAATTAGTTTAGCAAAGTACATTCTAGCTCCATCCACATCATTGCAAATGGCAAGATTTCATTCTTTTTGATGGCTCAGTAATATTCCATTGTATATATATACCATGTCTTCTTTATCCATTAGTCAATGGACATTTGGCTCTCTCCCTTGGCTATTGTTGAAAATTTTTAAATGAAATTATGATTTCATATTGATAATTCCAATTTAAATGAGATTTTTTACTCCTTTTTCCCACACTGATAGTCTCAATTTGCAACAACTCCAAAAATTATAGAATTACAATAACCTTTAATTACCAGTTTGCTTTATTTCCCCAGAATACACACAACAGTCTCATAATTAACAATAGCAACAGTACTATCAATAACATGTTTACTGTAAATAGTTTAAGATTCTTTTTCAGTTCTTTTTGTCCTAAGGGTATCTCACCCTAGGGGTGTACAGGCAAGTTACAGACATAAAGTCATGTGGAAGCATGCATGTCATGGAGCTTTACAGTTTGCAATGGAAGCAGACATTTAAGAAGGGATTATAAGGTAGTAAGTGTTACAAAAGAAAAATAGGGAGCAAAGTGAGTTTCTATCTGGAGGCTCAGGGATGTCCTCCCTGAGATAGTGAGGCTTAAGCAGGGATCTGAGGGCTAGGTTGGAATTAACTCAGCAGAGTATGGGCACAAGGTGGGGAGAGAGTGTTCGAGACAAAGAAGAAAGTTCCTTAAAGGGACTTATAAAGTGCTCTGCAAACTGTAACTACAACTGTAGTTTTGTAGAATTTTCTTTTTAAATTGCATTTTCCAAAAATCAGAAGGATTTCTGGCTCCTTTGAAAGTAGTTTTCAAGCCAGAAGTCACATAGAAGGTAACCATTGCACAGAGCCATAGACGTGCTTTCTTTGAAACCCAAAAGCACATTGCTTGGTTTAATCATCCATTTTATTTATCGTACCTAACTTCCATTTCTGAAAGTAAAAGCCTCAGAGCATAAGGACTTGCCCCTATTAAGAGTATTTAAAAAGAAGAGCTTCAGAGGGTGAAGGGCATTCCCTGGGAGATTCCAGGGAGCATAAGAGATTGCAGAAGACCCAAAATAGTAATAATAATGATACTGGGGCCTGTTCTGTGAGTGGCACTGTATTAGGAACTTAACATACATCAACTGTGGTCCTCAAAACAACTCTGTAATTTAGGTAATATTATGCCATTGCAGATCTAAGAAATCTGAGAATCAGAGACCGTATAAGGCAAAGTTCAAAGTTACATAACTAAGTAGGAAGGCCAAGATTCGAATTCAGGTCTGCCTGATTCTAAAACCAATATTCTACCCATTACTTACCAAATTTCATTATTTTATTCTCCAGAGACATCACTTATTTGAATATGAAAACTGTAGCTTATAAAATAAATTATGTTAGCCTAGACTCACATCTCATGTGTAAGGAATACTCATTATAAAAACCAACATTTGGTTTATCCTTTATAGGTTACAGTGATATCCTTTTCTAATTTGGTTGGTCTTCATTCTTCCCATCTTACAGAGGAGAAAACTGAGACTCACAAAGGTGTTAACTTGCCCAGCTAATAAGTGAAAGAACTGGGATTTCAACCCAAGTCTTCTGACTCCAAATCACAAATGGTTCCCATTCTTGGTTATCCTGGTTCTACTCACTAGACATCAGAATGAGGACAGAAATGAAAACTTGAGAAGAAAAATCAATAAGGAAAAAAAGTTGAAAATTGCACTCCCCCTCCATGATGATGCCACTTATCAACAAAATCTCACTGTTTATGAAAATGACTGTTGAAGAAAAACTTTAAAAATTTTCACTTAAAATCACTAGGTGAAAAATCTTCAAATTCAGTACCTTAGCATTGTAGCAAAAAATGAGAACATAAGACTCTGTTTTCTTAATTTTTCAGTAAACTAAAACTGCTCTAAAAAATAAAGTCAACTTTAAAATAGAGAGAGAGGGGTGCCTGGATGGCTCAGTCGGTTGGGCGTCTGACTTTGGCTCAGGCATGATCTCGTGGTCGTGAGTTCAAGCCCCGCATCGGGCTCTGTGCTGACAGCTCAGAGCCTGGAGCCTGCTTCAGATTCTGTGTCTCCCTCTATCTCTGACCCTCCCCCACTCGCTCGCTCTCTCTCTCTCTCTCAGAAATAAACATTTAATAAATAAATAAATAAAAGAGAAAAGAACATGATCTCTCAATGCATACATTCTTTACTTTTTTCTTTGCTAAATAATTTTGCTGAAAAGGAACAAAATTTACTTGCTTTTGATGAGATTGTACTTACTGGTCTCTCTTATATAAGAAGTCCATTCTAGGGGTGCCTGGGTGGCTCAGTCAGTTAAGCATCCCACTTCGGCTCAGGTTATGATCTCGCAGTTTGTGAGTTCAAGCCCTTCGTCGGGCTCTGTGCTGACAGCTCAGAGCCTGGAGCTTGCTTTGGATTCTGTGTCTCGCTCTGTCTCTGCCCCTCCCCTGCTCACGCTCTCTCTCTGTCTCAAAAATAAATAAAACATTTAAAAAAAAAAGTCCATTCTAGGTTTTGGAGTCAGATTGTCTTGGGCTCAGACCTTGGCTTTGTGCATCCCTGGCTTCAGTTTTCTCACTGGTAACTCCCTTGAGTTGGGGTTGTGGGGATGAGGTGACATAATACAGGCCAGGCACTTAGCCCCGTGCCTCAGCCACCATAAATACTCAGTAAACTGCCGCTGATCATCATTGATGTGCCAACCTCTCACTGTGGGTTAAAGGTTGGAATTTGGAAGTGGGAAAATATTTTTAAAAAACAAAAACAGAAACCCTTTAATCTCAATCATGAGTTCATTTTCTTAAATAACAAAAATCACTAATCCAATTCTAATTTCTGTATTTGAAATGCCAGAGACAAATAATGCAAAATGAATTGCTGTTTTTATCCTGTTGCTTAAATTAAAATCTCGGATGGAAAAAAAAAATCATTTTGCCTTTTTAAAAGTAGAGAACATGTTTGCAATGTCTTCATCAATCTATGAGGCAGAAAACACTATAATACACAGTTTCACCGACTCAGGACCATGAAATCTCTGTTCCAAAGCATCAGCATAACCCATCCAGCTGCTGCAGTGTAGCTGTGAATCTATGCAGGGGAGTCTCTCAGGACCACCAAGATTCTCACACATCTGGATCTTGCTCACTGGCAACTGAGCCTGATATTTGCCGTTTCAGTACACGCAGTGTCACTAGGGCAATCCACTTAGCAACTCGCAGATTTTGTTCCACGGTAGAAATACCAGTGCTGAATTCTCCTCAAATCACTATGTACCAGCCACAAGGCCATTTGCTATTTTTAACCAATTTCAATTGTTCTGAAAACTGGCAATACCTCTGTTTTCAAATCACAATGGCAGCTACCACACTTGAAGCTATATGGACTGTTGTTGCCTTCCACACACTTCAGGGGGCGCAGTGGAGTTTGGCAGAAGGATATAAATATTTTAAATTTTAAATTTTAAAAATTGTAAATGATGTGATATTAGACTTTGGTTCTGTGGGTTAACCAGTTTGCATCCCAAATTGTCCTTGACTTCCCTTCCTTCCCCAGTCTCAACTGCTGGTGTTCTGTTCTGCTTCTTTTAGCATCTGCCCCATGTAGTAGGTTAACAGTAAATATGAACTTTTTAAAAAGCAAGTATATCTGCTCCTTTTTTATACTATTTGGGAGTGACAATAGAAAGGAAATAATTGTTGGCCAAAACTCTTTAAATTGACCTTTGTCATTTTGAAATTATTATTTCTTTCTGTTCACATTTGAAAACAAAAGGAGGACTAGTTCACACTCCATGATGGCACACAGAGCTTCTAGAGGAGGAAATCCTTCACTAATCCTGAAACTAGCCCAGGAATACAGTTGCTCACCATGCCCGCCATATGCCCAGTTACATCCTGAGCCGCTACAACTCCTGTCTGGCTGTGATCAACGGTAAGTAATTTATACAAGTTGGTTCTTTCAGTACCAGTAAGCACTTC